>NW_026738010.1:0-27402 GCF_949786415.1 Peromyscus eremicus
AACAGTAGCTTCTCTTCAGTCCAATACACTGTACTTGCTGGGAACAGACGCGAGTGCTATTTGCACTGTGTATGGCAATGGGAGCGCAATAGTGACTCTTCTTAGCAGAAAACAACTCTTGCTCGTTAGGACCAGAAACTGCATGGGATTCAACTCCGTTTAGGACTGGGAAACAAACGCTAGCTCGCCTTGCAAGAAACACACTCTGCTTTTGAGAAAACAGCACTCTTCTACTCTCCTGTGCTTCCTATAGGACCAGAACATTGAGCTTGCTCAGAACAAAAGAACTGTGCTTCCTACACACACGGGGCATATCTAGTTCAACTCTGCTTAGGAAACTGACAAGAACAGTAGCTTCTCTTCAGTCCAATACACTGTACTTGCTGGGAACAGACGCGAGTGCTATTTGCACTGTGTATGGCAATGGGAGCGCAATAGTGACTCTTCTTAGCAGAAAACAACTCTTGCTCGTAGGACCAGAAACTGCATGGGATTCAACTCCGTTTAGGACTGGGAAACAAACGCTAGCTCGCCTTGCAAGAAACACACTCTGCTTTTGAGAAAACAGCACTCTTCTACTCTCCTGTGTTTCCTATAGGGCCAGAACAGTGAGCTTGCTCAGAACAAAAGAACTGTGCTTCCTACACACACGGGGCATATCTAGTTCAACTCTGCTTAGGAAACTGACAAGAACAGTAGCTTCTCTTCAGTCCAATACACTGTACTTGCTGGGAACAGACGCGAGTGCTATTTGCACTGTGTATGGCAATGGGAGCGCAATAGTGACTCTTCTTAGCAGAAAACAACTCTTGCTCGTAGGGCCAGAAACTGCATGGGATTCAACTCCGTTTAGGACTGGGAAACAAACGCTAGCTCGCCTTGCAAGAAACACACTCTGCTTTTGAGAAAACAGCACTCTTCTACTCTCCTGTGTTTCCTATAGGGCCAGATCATTGAGCTTGCTCAGAACAAAAGAACTGTGCTTCCTACACACACGGGGCATATCT
This sequence comes from Peromyscus eremicus, assembly GCF_949786415.1. NCBI lineage: Eukaryota > Metazoa > Chordata > Mammalia > Rodentia > Cricetidae > Peromyscus > Peromyscus eremicus. The sequence goes on from NW_026738010.1 coordinate 1,008, forward strand.
AGTTCAACTCTGCTTAGGAAACTGACAAGAACAGTAGCTTCTCTTCAGTCCAATACACTGTACTTGCTGGGAACAGACGCGAGTGCTATTTGCACTGTGTATGGCAATGGGAGCGCAATAGTGACTCTTCTTAGCAGAAAACAACTCTTGCTCGTAGGACCAGAAACTGCATGGGATTCAACTCCGTTTAGGACTGGGAAACAAACGCTAGCTCGCCTTGCAAGAAACACACTCTGCTTTTGAGAAAACAGCACTCTTCTACTCTCCTGTGTTTCCTATAGGGCCAGAACAGTGAGCTTGCTCAGAACAAAAGAACTGTGCTTCCTACACACACGGGGCATATCTAGTTCAACTCTGCTTAGGAAACTGACAAGAACAGTAGCTTCTCTTCAGTCCAATACACTGTACTTGCTGGGAACAGACGCGAGTGCTATTTGCACTGTGTATGGCAATGGGAGCGCAATAGTGACTCTTCTTAGCAGAAAACAACTCTTGCTCGTAGGACCAGAAACTGCATGGGATTCAACTCCGTTTAGGACTGGGAAACAAACGCTAGCTCGCCTTGCAAGAAACACACTCTGCTTTTGAGAAAACAGCACTCTTCTACTCTCCTGTGTTTCCTATAGGGCCAGAACAGTGAGCTTGCTCAGAACAAAAGAACTGTGCTTCCTACACACACGGGGCATATCTAGTTCAACTCTGCTTAGGAAACTGACAAGAACAGTAGCTTCTCTTCAGTCCAATACACTGTACTTGCTGGGAACAGACGCGAGTGCTATTTGCACTGTGTATGGCAATGGGAGCGCAATAGTGACTCTTCTTAGCAGAAAACAACTCTTGCTCGTAGGACCAGAAACTGCATGGGATTCAACTCCGTTTAGGACTGGGAAACAAACGCTAGCTCGCCTTGCAAGAAACACACTCTGCTTTTGAGAAAACAGCACTCTTCTACTCTCCTGTGTTTCCTATAGGGCCAGATCATTGAGCTTGCTCAGAACAAAAGAACTGTGCTTCCTACACACACGGGGCATATCTAGTTCAACTCTGCTTAGGAAACTGACAAGAACAGTAGCTTCTCTTCAGTCCAATACACTGTACTTGCTGGGAACAGACGCGAGTGCTATTTGCACTGTGTATGGCAATGGGAGCGCAATAGTGACTCTTCTTAGCAGAAAACAACTCTTGCTCGTAGGACCAGAAACTGCATGGGATTCAACTCCGTTTAGGACTGGGAAACAAACGCTAGCTCGCCTTGCAAGAAACACACTCTGCTTTTGAGAAAACAGCACTCTTCTACTCTCCTGTGTTTCCTATAGGGCCAGAACAGTGAGCTTGCTCAGAACAAAAGAACTGTGCTTCCTACACACACGGGGCATATCTAGTTCAACTCTGCTTAGGAAACTGACAAGAACAGTAGCTTCTCTTCAGTCCAATACACTATACTTGCGGGGAACAGACGCGAGTGCTATTTGCACTGTGTATGGCAATGGGAGCGCAATAGTGACTCTTCTTAGCAGAAAACAACTCTTGCTCGTAGGACCAGAAACTGCATGGGATTCAACTCCGTTTAGGACTGGGAAACAAACGCTAGCTCGCCTTGCAAGAAACACACTCTGCTTTTGAGAAAACAGCACTCTTCTACTCTCCTGTGTTTCCTATAGGGCCAGAACAGTGAGCTTGCTCAGAACAAAAGAACTGTGCTTCCTACACACACGGGGCATATCTAGTTCAACTCTGCTTAGGAAACTGACAAGAACAGTAGCTTCTCTTCAGTCCAATACACTGTACTTGCTGGGAACAGACGCGAGTGCTATTTGCACTGTGTATGGCAATGGGAGCGCAATAGTGACTCTTCTTAGCAGAAAACAACTCTTGCTCGTAGGACCAGAAACTGCATGGGATTCAACTCCGTTTAGGACTGGGAAACAAACGCTAGCTCGCCTTGCAAGAAACACACTCTGCTTTTGAGAAAACAGCACTCTTCTACTCTCCTGTGTTTCCTATAGGGCCAGAACAGTGAGCTTGCTCAGAACAAAAGAACTGTGCTTCCTACACACACGGGGCATATCTAGTTCAACTCTGCTTAGGAAACTGACAAGAACAGTAGCTTCTCTTCAGTCCAATACACTGTACTTGCTGGGAACAGACGCGAGTGCTATTTGCACTGTGTATGGCAATGGGAGCGCAATAGTGACTCTTCTTAGCAGAAAACAACTCTTGCTCGTAGGACCAGAAACTGCATGGGATTCAACTCCGTTTAGGACTGGGAAACAAACGCTAGCTCGCCTTGCAAGAAACACACTCTGCTTTTGAGAAAACAGCACTCTTCTACTCTCCTGTGTTTCCTATAGGGCCAGAACAGTGAGCTTGCTCAGAACAAAAGAACTGTGCTTCCTACACACACGGGGCATATCTAGTTCAACTCAGCTTAGGAAACTGACAAGAACAGTAGCTTCTCTTCAGTCCAATACACTGTACTTGCTGGGAACAGACGCGAGTGCTATTTGCACTGTGTATGGCAATGGGAGCGCAATAGTGACTCTTCTTAGCAGAAAACAACTCTTGCTCGTAGGACCAGAAACTGCATGGGATTCAACTCCGTTTAGGACTGGGAAACAAACGCTAGCTCGCCTTGCAAGAAACACACTCTGCTTTTGAGAAAACAGCACTCTTCTACTCTCCTGTGTTTCCTATAGGGCCAGAACAGTGAGCTTGCTCAGAACAAAAGAACTGTGCTTCCTACACACACGGGGCATATCTAGTTCAACTCTGCTTAGGAAACTGACAAGAACAGTAGCTTCTCTTCAGTCCAATACACTGTACTTGCTGGGAACAGACGCGAGTGCTATTTGCACTGTGTATGGCAATGGGAGCGCAATAGTGACTCTTCTTAGCAGAAAACAACTCTTGCTCGTAGGACCAGAAACTGCATGGGATTCAACTCCGTTTAGGACTGGGAAACAAACGCTAGCTCGCCTTGCAAGAAACACACTCTGCTTTTGAGAAAACAGCACTCTTCTACTCTCCTGTGTTTCCTATAGGGCCAGAACAGTGAGCTTGCTCAGAACAAAAGAACTGTGCTTCCTACACACACGGGGCATATCTAGTTCAACTCTGCTTAGGAAACTGACAAGAACAGTAGCTTCTCTTCAGTCCAATACACTGTACTTGCTGGGAACAGACGCGAGTGCTATTTGCACTGTGTATGGCAATGGGAGCGCAATAGTGACTCTTCTTAGCAGAAAACAACTCTTGCTCGTAGGACCAGAAACTGCATGGGATTCAACTCCGTTTAGGACTGGGAAACAAACGCTAGCTCGCCTTGCAAGAAACACACTCTGCTTTTGAGAAAACAGCACTCTTCTACTCTCCTGTGTTTCCTATAGGGCCAGAACAGTGAGCTTGCTCAGAACAAAAGAACTGTGCTTCCTACACACACGGGGCATATCTAGTTCAACTCTGCTTAGGAAACTGACAAGAACAGTAGCTTCTCTTCAGTCCAATACACTGTACTTGCTGGGAACAGACGCGAGTGCTATTTGCACTGTGTATGGCAATGGGAGCGCAATAGTGACTCTTCTTAGCAGAAAACAACTCTTGCTCGTAGGACCAGAAACTGCATGGGATTCAACTCCGTTTAGGACTGGGAAACAAACGCTAGCTCGCCTTGCAAGAAACACACTCTGCTTTTGAGAAAACAGCACTCTTCTACTCTCCTGTGTTTCCTATAGGGCCAGAACAGTGAGCTTGCTCAGAACAAAAGAACTGTGCTTCCTACACACACGGGGCATATCTAGTTCAACTCTGCTTAGGAAACTGACAAGAACAGTAGCTTCTCTTCAGTCCAATACACTGTACTTGCTGGGAACAGACGCGAGTGCTATTTGCACTGTGTATGGCAATGGGAGCGCAATAGTGACTCTTCTTAGCAGAAAACAACTCTTGCTCGTAGGACCAGAAACTGCATGGGATTCAACTCCGTTTAGGACTGGGAAACAAACGCTAGCTCGCCTTGCAAGAAACACACTCTGCTTTTGAGAAAACAGCACTCTTCTACTCTCCTGTGTTTCCTATAGGGCCAGAACAGTGAGCTTGCTCAGAACAAAAGAACTGTGCTTCCTACACACACGGGGCATATCTAGTTCAACTCTGCTTAGGAAACTGACAAGAACAGTAGCTTCTCTTCAGTCCAATACACTGTACTTGCTGGGAACAGACGCGAGTGCTATTTGCACTGTGTATGGCAATGGGAGCGCAATAGTGACTCTTCTTAGCAGAAAACAACTCTTGCTCGTAGGACCAGAAACTGCATGGGATTCAACTCCGTTTAGGACTGGGAAACAAACGCTAGCTCGCCTTGCAAGAAACACACTCTGCTTTTGAGAAAACAGCACTCTTCTACTCTCCTGTGTTTCCTATAGGGCCAGAACAGTGAGCTTGCTCAGAACAAAAGAACTGTGCTTCCTACACACACGGGGCATATCTAGTTCAACTCTGCTTAGGAAACTGACAAGAACAGTAGCTTCTCTTCAGTCCAATACACTGTACTTGCGGGGAACAGACGCGAGTGCTATTTGCACTGTGTATGGCAATGGGAGCGCAATAGTGACTCTTCTTAGCAGAAAACAACTCTTGCTCGTAGGACCAGAAACTGCATGGGATTCAACTCCGTTTAGGACTGGGAAACAAACGCTAGCTCGCCTTGCAAGAAACACACTCTGCTTTTGAGAAAACAGCACTCTTCTACTCTCCTGTGTTTCCTATAGGGCCAGAACAGTGAGCTTGCTCAGAAAAAATGAACTGTGCTTCCTACACACACGGGGCATATCTAGTTCAACTCTGCTTAGGAAACTGACAAGAACAGTAGCTTCTCTTCAGTCCAATACACTGTACTTGCTGGGAACAGACGTGAGTGCTATTTGCACTGTGTATGGCAATGGGAGCGCAATAGTGACTCTTCTTAGCAGAAAACAACTCTTGCTCGTAGGACCAGAAACTGCATGGGATTCAACTCCGTTTAGGACTGGGAAACAAACGCTAGCTCGCCTTGCAAGAAACACACTCTGCTTTTGAGAAAACAGCACTCTTCTACTCTCCTGTGTTTCCTATAGGGCCAGAACAGTGAGCTTGCTCAGAACAAAAGAACTGTGCTTCCTACACACACGGGGCATATCTAGTTCAACTCTGCTTAGGAAACTGACAAGAACAGTAGCTTCTCTTCAGTCCAATACACTGTACTTGCGGGGAACAGACGCGAGTGCTATTTGCACTGTGTATGGCAATGGGAGCGCAATAGTGACTCTTCTTAGCAGAAAACAACTCTTGCTCGTAGGACCAGAAACTGCATGGGATTCAACTCCGTTTAGGACTGGGAAACAAACGCTAGCTCGCCTTGCAAGAAACACACTCTGCTTTTGAGAAAACAGCACTCTTCTACTCTCCTGTGTTTCCTATAGGGCCAGAACAGTGAGCTTGCTCAGAACAAAAGAACTGTGCTTCCTACACACACGGGGCATATCTAGTTCAACTCTGCTTAGGAAACTGACAAGAACAGTAGCTTCTCTTCAGTCCAATACACTGTACTTGCTGGGAACAGACGCGAGTGCTATTTGCACTGTGTATGGCAATGGGAGCGCAATAGTGACTCTTCTTAGCAGAAAACAACTCTTGCTCGTAGGACCAGAAACTGCATGGGATTCAACTCCGTTTAGGACTGGGAAACAAACGCTAGCTCGCCTTGCAAGAAACACACTCTGCTTTTGAGAAAACAGCACTCTTCTACTCTCCTGTGTTTCCTATAGGGCCAGAACAGTGAGCTTGCTCAGAACAAAAGAACTGTGCTTCCTACACACACGGGGCATATCTAGTTCAACTCTGCTTAGGAAACTGACAAGAACAGTAGCTTCTCTTCAGTCCAATACACTGTACTTGCTGGGAACAGACGCGAGTGCTATTTGCACTGTGTATGGCAATGGGAGCGCAATAGTGACTCTTCTTAGCAGAAAACAACTCTTGCTCGTAGGACCAGAAACTGCATGGGATTCAACTCCGTTTAGGACTGGGAAACAAACGCTAGCTCGCCTTGCAAGAAACACACTCTGCTTTTGAGAAAACAGCACTCTTCTACTCTCCTGTGTTTCCTATAGGGCCAGAACAGTGAGCTTGCTCAGAACAAAAGAACTGTGCTTCCTACACACACGGGGCATATCTAGTTCAACTCTGCTTAGGAAACTGACAAGAACAGTAGCTTCTCTTCAGTCCAATACACTGTACTTGCTGGGAACAGACGCGAGTGCTATTTGCACTGTGTATGGCAATGGGAGCGCAATAGTGACTCTTCTTAGCAGAAAACAACTCTTGCTCGTAGGACCAGAAACTGCATGGGATTCAACTCCGTTTAGGACTGGGAAACAAACGCTAGCTCGCCTTGCAAGAAACACACTCTGCTTTTGAGAAAACAGCACTCTTCTACTCTCCTGTGTTTCCTATAGGGCCAGAACAGTGAGCTTGCTCAGAACAAATGAACTGTGCTTCGTACACACACGGGGCATATCTAGTTCAACTCTGCTTAGGAAACTGACAAGAACAGTAGCTTCTCTTCAGTCCAATACACCGTACTTGCTGGGAACAGACGTGAGTGCTATTTGCACTGTGTATGGCAATGGGAGCGCAATAGTGACTCTTCTTAGCAGAAAACAACTCTTGCTCGTAGGACCAGAAACTGCATGGGATTCAACTCCGTTTAGGACTGGGAAACAAACGCTAGCTCGCCTTGCAAGAAACACACTCTGCTTTTGAGAAAACAGCACTCTTCTACTCTCCTGTGTTTCCTATAGGGCCAGAACAGTGAGCTTGCTCAGAACAAAAGAACTGTGCTTCCTACACACACGGGGCATATCTAGTTCAACTCTGCTTAGGAAACTGACAAGAACAGTAGCTTCTCTTCAGTCCAATACACTGTACTTGCTGGGAACAGACGCGAGTGCTATTTGCACTGTGTATGGCAATGGGAGCGCAATAGTGACTCTTCTTAGCAGAAAACAACTCTTGCTCGTTAGGACCAGAAACTGCATGGGATTCAACTCCGTTTAGGACTGGGAAACAAACGCTAGCTCGCCTTGCAAGAAACACACTCTGCTTTTGAGAAAACAGCACTCTTCTACTCTCCTGTGCTTCCTATAGGACCAGAACATTGAGCTTGCTCAGAACAAAAGAACTGTGCTTCCTACACACACGGGGCATATCTAGTTCAACTCTGCTTAGGAAACTGACAAGAACAGTAGCTTCTCTTCAGTCCAATACACTGTACTTGCTGGGAACAGACGCGAGTGCTATTTGCACTGTGTATGGCAATGGGAGCGCAATAGTGACTCTTCTTAGCAGAAAACAACTCTTGCTCGTAGGACCAGAAACTGCATGGGATTCAACTCCGTTTAGGACTGGGAAACAAACGCTAGCTCGCCTTGCAAGAAACACACTCTGCTTTTGAGAAAACAGCACTCTTCTACTCTCCTGTGTTTCCTATAGGGCCAGAACAGTGAGCTTGCTCAGAACAAAAGAACTGTGCTTCCTACACACACGGGGCATATCTAGTTCAACTCTGCTTAGGAAACTGACAAGAACAGTAGCTTCTCTTCAGTCCAATACACTGTACTTGCTGGGAACAGACGCGAGTGCTATTTGCACTGTGTATGGCAATGGGAGCGCAATAGTGACTCTTCTTAGCAGAAAACAACTCTTGCTCGTAGGACCAGAAACTGCATGGGATTCAACTCCGTTTAGGACTGGGAAACAAACGCTAGCTCGCCTTGCAAGAAACACACTCTGCTTTTGAGAAAACAGCACTCTTCTACTCTCCTGTGTTTCCTATAGGGCCAGATCATTGAGCTTGCTCAGAACAAAAGAACTGTGCTTCCTACACACACGGGGCATATCTAGTTCAACTCTGCTTAGGAAACTGACAAGAACAGTAGCTTCTCTTCAGTCCAATACACTGTACTTGCTGGGAACAGACGCGAGTGCTATTTGCACTGTGTATGGCAATGGGAGCGCAATAGTGACTCTTCTTAGCAGAAAACAACTCTTGCTCGTAGGACCAGAAACTGCATGGGATTCAACTCCGTTTAGGACTGGGAAACAAACGCTAGCTCGCCTTGCAAGAAACACACTCTGCTTTTGAGAAAACAGCACTCTTCTACTCTCCTGTGTTTCCTATAGGGCCAGAACAGTGAGCTTGCTCAGAACAAAAGAACTGTGCTTCCTACACACACGGGGCATATCTAGTTCAACTCTGCTTAGGAAACTGACAAGAACAGTAGCTTCTCTTCAGTCCAATACACTATACTTGCGGGGAACAGACGCGAGTGCTATTTGCACTGTGTATGGCAATGGGAGCGCAATAGTGACTCTTCTTAGCAGAAAACAACTCTTGCTCGTAGGACCAGAAACTGCATGGGATTCAACTCCGTTTAGGACTGGGAAACAAACGCTAGCTCGCCTTGCAAGAAACACACTCTGCTTTTGAGAAAACAGCACTCTTCTACTCTCCTGTGTTTCCTATAGGGCCAGAACAGTGAGCTTGCTCAGAACAAAAGAACTGTGCTTCCTACACACACGGGGCATATCTAGTTCAACTCTGCTTAGGAAACTGACAAGAACAGTAGCTTCTCTTCAGTCCAATACACTGTACTTGCGGGGAACAGACGCGAGTGCTATTTGCACTGTGTATGGCAATGGGAGCGCAATAGTGACTCTTCTTAGCAGAAAACAACTCTTGCTCGTAGGACCAGAAACTGCATGGGATTCAACTCCGTTTAGGACTGGGAAACAAACGCTAGCTCGCCTTGCAAGAAACACACTCTGCTTTTGAGAAAACAGCACTCTTCTACTCTCCTGTGTTTCCTATAGGGCCAGAACAGTGAGCTTGCTCAGAACAAAAGAACTGTGCTTCCTACACACACGGGGCATATCTAGTTCAACTCTGCTTAGGAAACTGACAAGAACAGTAGCTTCTCTTCAGTCCAATACACTGTACTTGCTGGGAACAGACGCGAGTGCTATTTGCACTGTGTATGGCAATGGGAGCGCAATAGTGACTCTTCTTAGCAGAAAACAACTCTTGCTCGTAGGACCAGAAACTGCATGGGATTCAACTCCGTTTAGGACTGGGAAACAAACGCTAGCTCGCCTTGCAAGAAACACACTCTGCTTTTGAGAAAACAGCACTCTTCTACTCTCCTGTGTTTCCTATAGGGCCAGATCATTGAGCTTGCTCAGAACAAAAGAACTGTGCTTCCTACACACACGGGGCATATCTAGTTCAACTCTGCTTAGGAAACTGACAAGAACAGTAGCTTCTCTTCAGTCCAATACACTGTACTTGCTGGGAACAGACGCGAGTGCTATTTGCACTGTGTATGGCAATGGGAGCGCAATAGTGACTCTTCTTAGCAGAAAACAACTCTTGCTCGTAGGACCAGAAACTGCATGGGATTCAACTCCGTTTAGGACTGGGAAACAAACGCTAGCTCGCCTTGCAAGAAACACACTCTGCTTTTGAGAAAACAGCACTCTTCTACTCTCCTGTGTTTCCTATAGGGCCAGAACAGTGAGCTTGCTCAGAACAAAAGAACTGTGCTTCCTACACACACGGGGCATATCTAGTTCAACTCTGCTTAGGAAACTGACAAGAACAGTAGCTTCTCTTCAGTCCAATACACTATACTTGCGGGGAACAGACGCGAGTGCTATTTGCACTGTGTATGGCAATGGGAGCGCAATAGTGACTCTTCTTAGCAGAAAACAACTCTTGCTCGTAGGACCAGAAACTGCATGGGATTCAACTCCGTTTAGGACTGGGAAACAAACGCTAGCTCGCCTTGCAAGAAACACACTCTGCTTTTGAGAAAACAGCACTCTTCTACTCTCCTGTGTTTCCTATAGGGCCAGAACAGTGAGCTTGCTCAGAACAAAAGAACTGTGCTTCCTACACACACGGGGCATATCTAGTTCAACTCTGCTTAGGAAACTGACAAGAACAGTAGCTTCTCTTCAGTCCAATACACTGTACTTGCTGGGAACAGACGCGAGTGCTATTTGCACTGTGTATGGCAATGGGAGCGCAATAGTGACTCTTCTTAGCAGAAAACAACTCTTGCTCGTAGGACCAGAAACTGCATGGGATTCAACTCCGTTTAGGACTGGGAAACAAACGCTAGCTCGCCTTGCAAGAAACACACTCTGCTTTTGAGAAAACAGCACTCTTCTACTCTCCTGTGTTTCCTATAGGGCCAGAACAGTGAGCTTGCTCAGAACAAAAGAACTGTGCTTCCTACACACACGGGGCATATCTAGTTCAACTCTGCTTAGGAAACTGACAAGAACAGTAGCTTCTCTTCAGTCCAATACACTGTACTTGCTGGGAACAGACGCGAGTGCTATTTGCACTGTGTATGGCAATGGGAGCGCAATAGTGACTCTTCTTAGCAGAAAACAACTCTTGCTCGTAGGACCAGAAACTGCATGGGATTCAACTCCGTTTAGGACTGGGAAACAAACGCTAGCTCGCCTTGCAAGAAACACACTCTGCTTTTGAGAAAACAGCACTCTTCTACTCTCCTGTGTTTCCTATAGGGCCAGAACAGTGAGCTTGCTCAGAACAAAAGAACTGTGCTTCCTACACACACGGGGCATATCTAGTTCAACTCAGCTTAGGAAACTGACAAGAACAGTAGCTTCTCTTCAGTCCAATACACTGTACTTGCTGGGAACAGACGCGAGTGCTATTTGCACTGTGTATGGCAATGGGAGCGCAATAGTGACTCTTCTTAGCAGAAAACAACTCTTGCTCGTAGGACCAGAAACTGCATGGGATTCAACTCCGTTTAGGACTGGGAAACAAACGCTAGCTCGCCTTGCAAGAAACACACTCTGCTTTTGAGAAAACAGCACTCTTCTACTCTCCTGTGTTTCCTATAGGGCCAGAACAGTGAGCTTGCTCAGAACAAAAGAACTGTGCTTCCTACACACACGGGGCATATCTAGTTCAACTCTGCTTAGGAAACTGACAAGAACAGTAGCTTCTCTTCAGTCCAATACACTGTACTTGCTGGGAACAGACGCGAGTGCTATTTGCACTGTGTATGGCAATGGGAGCGCAATAGTGACTCTTCTTAGCAGAAAACAACTCTTGCTCGTAGGACCAGAAACTGCATGGGATTCAACTCCGTTTAGGACTGGGAAACAAACGCTAGCTCGCCTTGCAAGAAACACACTCTGCTTTTGAGAAAACAGCACTCTTCTACTCTCCTGTGTTTCCTATAGGGCCAGAACAGTGAGCTTGCTCAGAACAAAAGAACTGTGCTTCCTACACACACGGGGCATATCTAGTTCAACTCTGCTTAGGAAACTGACAAGAACAGTAGCTTCTCTTCAGTCCAATACACTGTACTTGCTGGGAACAGACGCGAGTGCTATTTGCACTGTGTATGGCAATGGGAGCGCAATAGTGACTCTTCTTAGCAGAAAACAACTCTTGCTCGTAGGACCAGAAACTGCATGGGATTCAACTCCGTTTAGGACTGGGAAACAAACGCTAGCTCGCCTTGCAAGAAACACACTCTGCTTTTGAGAAAACAGCACTCTTCTACTCTCCTGTGTTTCCTATAGGGCCAGAACAGTGAGCTTGCTCAGAACAAAAGAACTGTGCTTCCTACACACACGGGGCATATCTAGTTCAACTCTGCTTAGGAAACTGACAAGAACAGTAGCTTCTCTTCAGTCCAATACACTGTACTTGCTGGGAACAGACGCGAGTGCTATTTGCACTGTGTATGGCAATGGGAGCGCAATAGTGACTCTTCTTAGCAGAAAACAACTCTTGCTCGTAGGACCAGAAACTGCATGGGATTCAACTCCGTTTAGGACTGGGAAACAAACGCTAGCTCGCCTTGCAAGAAACACACTCTGCTTTTGAGAAAACAGCACTCTTCTACTCTCCTGTGTTTCCTATAGGGCCAGAACAGTGAGCTTGCTCAGAACAAAAGAACTGTGCTTCCTACACACACGGGGCATATCTAGTTCAACTCAGCTTAGGAAACTGACAAGAACAGTAGCTTCTCTTCAGTCCAATACACTGTACTTGCGGGGAACAGACGCGAGTGCTATTTGCACTGTGTATGGCAATGGGAGCGCAATAGTGACTCTTCTTAGCAGAAAACAACTCTTGCTCGTAGGACCAGAAACTGCATGGGATTCAACTCCGTTTAGGACTGGGAAACAAACGCTAGCTCGCCTTGCAAGAAACACACTCTGCTTTTGTGAAAACAGCACTCTTCTACTCTCCTGTGTTTCCTATAGGGCCAGAACAGTGAGCTTGCTCAGAACAAAAGAACTGTGCTCCTACACACACGGGGCATATCTAGTCAACTCTGCTTAGGAAACTGACAAGAACAGTAGCTATCTCTTCAGTCCAATACACTGTACTTGCTGGGAACAGACGCGAGTGCTATTTGCACTGTGTATGGCAATGGGAGCGCAATAGTGACTCTTCTTAGCAGAAAACAACTCTTGCTCGTAGGACCAGAAACTGCATGGGATTCAACTCCGTTTAGGACTGGGAAACAAACGCTAGCTCGCCTTGCAAGAAACACACTCTGCTTTTGAGAAAACAGCACTCTTCTACTCTCCTGTGTTTCCTATAGGGCCAGAACAGTGAGCTTGCTCAGAACAAAAGAACTGTGCTTCCTACACTCACGGGGCATATCTAGTTCAACTCTGCTTAGGAAACTGACAAGAACAGTAGCTTCTCTTCAGTCCAATACACTGTACTTGCTGGGAACAGACGCGAGTGCTATTTGCACTGTGTATGCAATGGGGAGCGCAATAGTGACTCTTCTTAGCAGAAAACAACTCTTGGCTCGTAGGACCAGAAACTGCATGGGATTCAACTCCGTTTAGGACTGGGAAACAAACGCTAGCTCGCCTTGCAAGAAACACACTCTGCTTTTGAGAAAACAGCACTCTTCTACTCTCCTGTGTTTCCTATAGGGCCAGAACAGTGAGCTTGCTCAGACAAAAAGAACTGTGCTTCCTACACACACGGGGCATATCTAGTTCAACTCTGCTTAGGAAACTGACAAGAACAGTAGCTTCTCTTCAGTCCAATACACTGTACTTGCTGGGAACAGACGAGTGCTATTTGCACTGTGTATGGCAATGGGAGCGCAATAGTGACTCTTCTTAGCAGAAAACAACTCTTGCTCGTAGGACCAGAAACTGCATGGGATTCAACTCCGTTTAGGACTGGGAAACAAACGCTAGCTCGCCCTTGCAAGAAACACACTCTGCTTTTGAGAAAACAGCACTCTTCTACTCTCCTGTGTTTCCTATAGGGCCAGAACAGTGACTTGCTCAGAACAAAGAACTGTGCTTCCTACACACACGGGGCATATCTAGTTCAACTCTGCTTAGGAAACTGACAAGAACAGTAGCTTCTCTTCAGTCCAATACACTGTACTTGCTGGGAACAGACGCGAGTGCTATTTGCACTGTGTATGGCAATGGGAGCGCAATAGTGACTCTTCTTAGCAGAAAACAACTCTTGCTCGTAGGACCAGAAACTGCATGGGATTCAACTCCGTTTAGGACTGGGAAACAAACGCTAGCTCGCCTTGCAAGAAACACACTCTGCTTTTGAGAAAACAGCACTCTTCTACTCTCCTGTGTTTCCTATAGGGCCAGAACAGTGAGCTTGCTCAGAAAAAATGAACTGTGCTTCCTACACACACGGGGCATATCTAGTTCAACTCTGCTTAGGAAACTGACAAGAACAGTAGCTTCTCTTCAGTCCAATACACTGTACTTGCTGGGAACAGACGTGAGTGCTATTTGCACTGTGTATGGCAATGGGAGCGCAATAGTGACTCTTCTTAGCAGAAAACAACTCTTGCTCGTAGGACCAGAAACTGCATGGGATTCAACTCCGTTTAGGGACTGGGAAACAAACGCTAGCTCGCCTTGCAAGAAACACACTCTGCTTTTGAGAAAACAGCACTCTTCTACTCTCCTGTGTTTCCTATAGGGCCAGAACAGTGAGCTTGCTCAGAACAAAAGAACTGTGCTTCCTACACACACGGGGCATATCTAGTTCAACTCTGCTTAGGAAACTGACAAGAACAGTAGCTTCTCTTCAGTCCAATACACTGTACTTGCTGGGAACAGACGCGAGTGCTATTTGCACTGTGTATGGCAATGGGAGCGCAATAGTGACTCTTCTTAGCAGAAAACAACTCTTGCTCGTAGGACCAGAAACTGCATGGGATTCAACTCCGTTTAGGACTGGGAAACAAACGCTAGCTCGCCTTGCAAGAAACACACTCTGCTTTTGAGAAAACAGCACTCTTCTACTCTCTTGTGTTTCCTATAGGGCCAGAACAGTGAGCTTGCTCAGAACAAAAGAACTGTGCTTCCTACACACACGGGGCATATCTAGTTCAACTCTGCTTAGGAAACTGACAAGAACAGTAGCTTCTCTTCAGTCCAATACACTGTACTTGCGGGGAACAGACGCGAGTGCTATTTGCACTGTGTATGGCAATGGGAGCGCAATAGTGACTCTTCTTAGCAGAAAACAACTCTTGCTCGTAGGACCAGAAACTGCATGGGATTCAACTCCGTTTAGGACTGGGAAACAAACGCTAGCTCGCCTTGCAAGAAACACACTCTGCTTTTGAGAAAACAGCACTCTTCTACTCTCCTGTGTTTCCTATAGGGCCAGAACAGTGAGCTTGCTCAGAACAAAAGAACTGTGCTTCCTACACACACGGGGCATATCTAGTTCAACTCTGCTTAGGAAACTGACAAGAACAGTAGCTTCTCTTCAGTCCAATACACTGTACTTGCTGGGAACAGACGCGAGTGCTATTTGCACTGTGTATGGCAATGGGAGCGCAATAGTGACTCTTCTTAGCAGAAAACAACTCTTGCTCGTTAGGACCAGAAACTGCATGGGATTCAACTCCGTTTAGGACTGGGAAACAAACGCTAGCTCGCCTTGCAAGAAACACACTCTGCTTTTGAGAAAACAGCACTCTTCTACTCTCCTGTGCTTCCTATAGGACCAGAACATTGAGCTTGCTCAGAACAAAAGAACTGTGCTTCCTACACACACGGGGCATATCTAGTTCAACTCTGCTTAGGAAACTGACAAGAACAGTAGCTTCTCTTCAGTCCAATACACTGTACTTGCTGGGAACAGACGCGAGTGCTATTTGCACTGTGTATGGCAATGGGAGCGCAATAGTGACTCTTCTTAGCAGAAAACAACTCTTGCTCGTAGGACCAGAAACTGCATGGGATTCAACTCCGTTTAGGACTGGGAAACAAACGCTAGCTCGCCTTGCAAGAAACACACTCTGCTTTTGAGAAAACAGCACTCTTCTACTCTCCTGTGTTTCCTATAGGGCCAGAACAGTGAGCTTGCTCAGAACAAAAGAACTGTGCTTCCTACACACACGGGGCATATCTAGTTCAACTCTGCTTAGGAAACTGACAAGAACAGTAGCTTCTCTTCAGTCCAATACACTGTACTTGCTGGGAACAGACGCGAGTGCTATTTGCACTGTGTATGGCAATGGGAGCGCAATAGTGACTCTTCTTAGCAGAAAACAACTCTTGCTCGTAGGACCAGAAACTGCATGGGATTCAACTCCGTTTAGGACTGGGAAACAAACGCTAGCTCGCCTTGCAAGAAACACACTCTGCTTTTGAGAAAACAGCACTCTTCTACTCCCCTGTGTTTCCTATAGGGCCAGAACAGTGAGCTTGCTCAGAACAAATGAACTGTGCTTCGTACACACACGGGGCATATCTAGTTCAACTCTGCTTAGGAAACTGACAAGAACAGTAGCTTCTCTTCAGTCCAATACACCGTACTTGCTGGGAACAGACGTGAGTGCTATTTGCACTGTGTATGGCAATGGGAGCGCAATAGTGACTCTTCTTAGCAGAAAACAACTCTTGCTCGTAGGACCAGAAACTGCATGGGATTCAACTCCGTTTAGGACTGGGAAACAAACGCTAGCTCGCCTTGCAAGAAACACACTCTGCTTTTGAGAAAACAGCACTCTTCTACTCTCCTGTGTTTCCTATAGGGCCAGAACAGTGAGCTTGCTCAGAACAAAAGAACTGTGCTTCCTACACACACGGGGCATATCTAGTTCAACTCTGCTTAGGAAACTGACAAGAACAGTAGCTTCTCTTCAGTCCAATACACTGTACTTGCTGGGAACAGACGCGAGTGCTATTTGCACTGTGTATGGCAATGGGAGCGCAATAGTGACTCTTCTTAGCAGAAAACAACTCTTGCTCGTAGGACCAGAAACTGCATGGGATTCAACTCCGTTTAGGACTGGGAAACAAACGCTAGCTCGCCTTGCAAGAAACACACTCTGCTTTTGAGAAAACAGCACTCTTCTACTCTCCTGTGTTTCCTATAGGGCCAGAACAGTGAGCTTGCTCAGAACAAAAGAACTGTGCTTCCTACACACACGGGGCATATCTAGTTCAACTCTGCTTAGGAAACTGACAAGAACAGTAGCTTCTCTTCAGTCCAATACACTGTACTTGCGGGGAACAGACGCGAGTGCTATTTGCACTGTGTATGGCAATGGGAGCGCAATAGTGACTCTTCTTAGCAGAAAACAACTCTTGCTCGTAGGACCAGAAACTGCATGGGATTCAACTCCGTTTAGGACTGGGAAACAAACGCTAGCTCGCCTTGCAAGAAACACACTCTGCTTTTGAGAAAACAGCACTCTTCTACTCTCCTGTGTTTCCTATAGGGCCAGAACAGTGAGCTTGCTCAGAACAAAAGAACTGTGCTTCCTACACACACGGGGCATATCTAGTTCAACTCTGCTTAGGAAACTGACAAGAACAGTAGCTTCTCTTCAGTCCAATACACTGTACTTGCTGGGAACAGACGCGAGTGCTATTTGCACTGTGTATGGCAATGGGAGCGCAATAGTGACTCTTCTTAGCAGAAAACAACTCTTGCTCGTAGGACCAGAAACTGCATGGGATTCAACTCCGTTTAGGACTGGGAAACAAACGCTAGCTCGCCTTGCAAGAAACACACTCTGCTTTTGAGAAAACAGCACTCTTCTACTCTCCTGTGTTTCCTATAGGGCCAGAACAGTGAGCTTGCTCAGAACAAAAGAACTGTGCTTCCTACACACACGGGGCATATCTAGTTCAACTCTGCTTAGGAAACTGACAAGAACAGTAGCTTCTCTTCAGTCCAATACACTGTACTTGCTGGGAACAGACGCGAGTGCTATTTGCACTGTGTATGGCAATGGGAGCGCAATAGTGACTCTTCTTAGCAGAAAACAACTCTTGCTCGTAGGACCAGAAACTGCATGGGATTCAACTCCGTTTAGGACTGGGAAACAAACGCTAGCTCGCCTTGCAAGAAACACACTCTGCTTTTGAGAAAACAGCACTCTTCTACTCTCCTGTGTTTCCTATAGGGCCAGAACAGTGAGCTTGCTCAGAACAAAAGAACTGTGCTTCCTACACACACGGGGCATATCTAGTTCAACTCTGCTTAGGAAACTGACAAGAACAGTAGCTTCTCTTCAGTCCAATACACTGTACTTGCGGGGAACAGACGCGAGTTCTATTTGCACTGTGTATGGCAATGGGAGCGCAATAGTGACTCTTCTTAGCAGAAAACAACTCTTGCTCGTAGGACCAGAAACTGCATGGGATTCAACTCCGTTTAGGACTGGGAAACAAACGCTAGCTCGCCTTGCAAGAAACACACTCTGCTTTTGAGAAAACAGCACTCTTCTACTCTCCTGTGTTTCCTATAGGGCCAGAACAGTGAGCTTGCTCAGAACAAAAGAACTGTGCTTCCTACACACACGGGGCATATCTAGTTCAACTCTGCTTAGGAAACTGACAAGAACAGTAGCTTCTCTTCAGTCCAATACACTGTACTTGCTGGGAACAGACGCGAGTGCTATTTGCACTGTGTATGGCAATGGGAGCGCAATAGTGACTCTTCTTAGCAGAAAACAACTCTTGCTCGTAGGACCAGAAACTGCATGGGATTCAACTCCGTTTAGGACTGGGAAACAAACGCTAGCTCGCCTTGCAAGAAACACACTCTGCTTTTGAGAAAACAGCACTCTTCTACTCTCCTGTGTTTCCTATAGGGCCAGAACAGTGAGCTTGCTCAGAACAAAAGAACTGTGCTTCCTACACACACGGGGCATATCTAGTTCAACTCTGCTTAGGAAACTGACAAGAACAGTAGCTTCTCTTCAGTCCAATACACTGTACTTGCTGGGAACAGACGCGAGTGCTATTTGCACTGTGTATGGCAATGGGAGCGCAATAGTGACTCTTCTTAGCAGAAAACAACTCTTGCTCGTAGGACCAGAAACTGCATGGGATTCAACTCCGTTTAGGACTGGGAAACAAACGCTAGCTCGCCTTGCAAGAAACACACTCTGCTTTTGAGAAAACAGCACTCTTCTACTCTCCTGTGTTTCCTATAGGGCCAGAACAGTGAGCTTGCTCAGAACAAAAGAACTGTGCTTCCTACACACACGGGGCATATCTAGTTCAACTCAGCTTAGGAAACTGACAAGAACAGTAGCTTCTCTTCAGTCCAATACACTGTACTTGCGGGGAACAGACGCGAGTGCTATTTGCACTGTGTATGGCAATGGGAGCGCAATAGTGACTCTTCTTAGCAGAAAACAACTCTTGCTCGTAGGACCAGAAACTGCATGGGATTCAACTCCGTTTAGGACTGGGAAACAAACGCTAGCTCGCCTTGCAAGAAACACACTCTGCTTTTGAGAAAACAGCACTCTTCTACTCTCCTGTGTTTCCTATAGGGCCAGAACAGTGAGCTTGCTCAGAACAAAAGAACTGTGCTTCCTACACACACGGGGCATATCTAGTTCAACTCTGCTTAGGAAACTGACAAGAACAGTAGCTTCTCTTCAGTCCAATACACTGTACTTGCGGGGAACAGACGCGAGTGCTATTTGCACTGTGTATGGCAATGGAGCGCAATAGTGACTCTTCTTAGCAGAAAACAACTCTTGCTCGTAGGACCAGAAACTGCATGGGATTCAACTCCGTTTAGGACTGGGAAACAAACGCTAGCTCGCCTTGCAAGAAACACACTCTGCTTTTGAGAAAACAGCACTCTTCTACTCTCCTGTGTTTCCTATAGGGCCAGAACAGTGAGCTTGCTCAGAACAAAAGAACTGTGCTTCCTACACACACGGGGCATATCTAGTTCAACTCTGCTTAGGAAACTGACAAGAACAGTAGCTTCTCTTCAGTCCAATACACTGTACTTGCGGGGAACAGACGCGAGTGCTATTTGCACTGTGTATGGCAATGGGAGCGCAATAGTGACTCTTCTTAGCAGAAAACAACTCTTGCTCGTAGGACCAGAAACTGCATGGGATTCAACTCCGTTTAGGACTGGGAAACAAACGCTAGCTCGCCTTGCAAGAAACACACTCTGCTTTTGAGAAAACAGCACTCTTCTACTCTCCTGTGTTTCCTATAGGGCCAGAACAGTGAGCTTGCTCAGAACAAAAGAACTGTGCTTCCTACACACACGGGGCATATCTAGTTCAACTCTGCTTAGGAAACTGACAAGAACAGTAGCTTCTCTTCAGTCCAATACACTGTACTTGCTGGGAACAGACGCGAGTGCTATTTGCACTGTGTATGGCAATGGGAGCGCAATAGTGACTCTTCTTAGCAGAAAACAACTCTTGCTCGTAGGACCAGAAACTGCATGGGATTCAACTCCGTTTAGGACTGGGAAACAAACGCTAGCTCGCCTTGCAAGAAACACACTCTGCTTTTGAGAAAACAGCACTCTTCTACTCTCCTGTGTTTCCTATAGGGCCAGAACAGTGAGCTTGCTCAGAACAAAAGAACTGTGCTTCCTACACACACGGGGCATATCTAGTTCAACTCTGCTTAGGAAACTGACAAGAACAGTAGCTTCTCTTCAGTCCAATACACTGTACTTGCTGGGAACAGACGCGAGTGCTATTTGCACTGTGTATGGCAATGGGAGCGCAATAGTGACTCTTCTTAGCAGAAAACAACTCTTGCTCGTAGGACCAGAAACTGCATGGGATTCAACTCCGTTTAGGACTGGGAAACAAACGCTAGCTCGCCTTGCAAGAAACACACTCTGCTTTTGAGAAAACAGCACTCTTCTACTCTCCTGTGTTTCCTATAGGGCCAGAACAGTGAGCTTGCTCAGAACAAAAGAACTGTGCTTCCTACACACACGGGGCATATCTAGTTCAACTCTGCTTAGGAAACTGACAAGAACAGTAGCTTCTCTTCAGTCCAATACACTGTACTTGCTGGGAACAGACGCGAGTGCTATTTGCACTGTGTATGGCAATGGGAGCGCAATAGTGACTCTTCTTAGCAGAAAACAACTCTTGCTCGTAGGACCAGAAACTGCATGGGATTCAACTCCGTTTAGGACTGGGAAACAAACGCTAGCTCGCCTTGCAAGAAACACACTCTGCTTTTGAGAAAACAGCACTCTTCTACTCTCCTGTGTTTCCTATAGGGCCAGAACAGTGAGCTTGCTCAGAACAAAAGAACTGTGCTTCCTACACACACGGGGCATATCTAGTTCAACTCTGCTTAGGAAACTGACAAGAACAGTAGCTTCTCTTCAGTCCAATACACTGTACTTGCTGGGAACAGACGCGAGTGCAATAGTGACTCTTCTTAGCAGAAAACAACTCTTGCTCGTAGGACCAGAAACTGCATGGGATTCAACTCCGTTTAGGACTGGGAAACAAACGCTAGCTCGCCTTGCAAGAAACACACTCTGCTTTTGAGAAAACAGCACTCTTCTACTCTCCTGTGCTTCCTATAGGGCCAGAACAGTGAGCTTGCTCAGAACAAAAGAACTGTGCTTCCTACACACACGGGGCATATCTAGTTCAACTCTGCTTAGGAAACTGACAAGAACAGTAGCTTCTCTTCAGTCCAATACACTGTACTTGCTGGGAACAGACGCGAGTGCTATTTGCACTGTGTATGGCAATGGGAGCGCAATAGTGACTCTTCTTAGCAGAAAACAACTCTTGCTCGTAGGACCAGAAACTGCATGGGATTCAACTCCGTTTAGGACTGGGGAAACAAACGCTAGCTCGCCTTGCAAGAAACACACTCTGCTTTTGAGAAAACAGCACTCTTCTACTCTCCTGTGTTTTCCTATAGGGCCAGAACAGTGAGCTTGCTCAGAACAAAAGAACTGTGCTTCCTACACACACGGGGCATATCTAGTTCAACTCTGCTTAGGAAACTGACAAGAACAGTAGCTTCTCTTCAGTCCAATACACTGTACTTGCTGGGAACAGACGCGAGTGCTATTTGCACTGTGTATGGCAATGGGAGCGCAATAGTGACTCTTCTTAGCAGAAAACAACTCTTGCTCGTAGGACCAGAAACTGCATGGGATTCAACTCCGTTTAGGACTGGGAAACAAACGCTAGCTCGCCTTGCAAGAAACACACTCTGCTTTTGAGAAAATAGCACTCTTCTACTCTCCTGTGTTTCCTATAGGGCCAGAACAGTGAGCTTGCTCACAACAAAAGAACTGTGCTTCCTACACACACGGGGCATATCTAGTTCAACTCTGCTTAGGAAACTGACAAGAACAGTAGCTTCTCTTCAGTCCAATACACTGTACTTGCTGGGAACAGACGCGAGTGCTATTTGCACTGTGTATGGCAATGGGAGCGCAATAGTGACTCTTCTTAGCAGAAAACAACTCTTGCTCGTAGGACCAGAAACTGCATGGGATTCAACTCCGTTTAGGACTGGGAAACAAACGCTAGCTCGCCTTGCAAGAAACACACTCTGCTTTTGAGAAAACAGCACTCTTCTACTCTCCTGTGTTTCCTATAGGGCCAGAACAGTGAGCTTGCTCAGAACAAAAGAACTGTGCTTCCTACACACACGGGGCATATCTAGTTCAACTCTGCTTAGGAAACTGACAAGAACAGTAGCTTCTCTTCAGTCCAATACACTGTACTTGCTGGGAACAGACGCGAGTGCTATTTGCACTGTGTATGGCAATGGGAGCGCAATAGTGACTCTTCTTAGCAGAAAACAACTCTTGCTCGTAGGACCAGAAACTGCATGGGATTCAACTCCGTTTAGGACTGGGAAACAAACGCTAGCTCGCCTTGCAAGAAACACACTCTGCTTTTGAGAAAACAGCACTCTTCTACTCTCCTGTGTTTCCTATAGGGCCAGAACAGTGAGCTTGCTCAGAACAAAAGAACTGTGCTTCCTACACACACGGGGCATATCTAGTTCAACTCTGCTTAGGAAACTGACAAGAACAGTAGCTTCTCTTCAGTCCAATACACTGTACTTGCTGGGAACAGACGCGAGTGCTATTTGCACTGTGTATGGCAATGGGAGCGCAATAGTGACTCTTCTTAGCAGAAAACAACTCTTGCTCGTAGGACCAGAAACTGCATGGGATTCAACTCCGTTTAGGACTGGGAAACAAACGCTAGCTCGCCTTGCAAGAAACACACTCTGCTTTTGAGAAAACAGCACTCTTCTACTCTCCTGTGTTTCCTATAAGGGGCCAGAACAGTGAGCTTGCTCAGAACAAAAGAACTGTGCTTCCTACACACACGGGGCATATCTAGTTCAACTCTGCTTAGGAAACTGACAAGAACAGTAGCTTCTCTTCAGTCCAATACACTGTACTTGCTGGGAACAGACGCGAGTGCTATTTGCACTGTGTATGGCAATGGGAGCGCAATAGTGACTCTTCTTAGCAGAAAACAACTCTTGCTCGTAGGACCAGAAACTGCATGGGATTCAACTCCATTTAGGACTGGGAAACAAACGCTAGCTCGCCTTGCAAGAAACACACTCTGCTTTTGAGAAAACAGCACTCTTCTACTCTCCTGTGTTTCCTATAGGGCCAGAACAGTGAGCTTGCTCAGAACAAAAGAACTGTGCTTCCTACACACACGGGGCATATCTAGTTCAACTCTGCTTAGGAAACTGACAAGAACAGTAGCTTCTCTTCAGTCCAATACACTGTACTTGCTGGGAACAGACGCGAGTGCTATTTGCACTGTGTATGGCAATGGGAGCGCAATAGTGACTCTTCTTAGCAGAAAACAACTCTTGCTCGTAGGACCAGAAACTGCATGGGATTCAACTCCGTTTAGGACTGGGAAACAAACGCTAGCTCGCCTTGCAAGAAACACACTCTGCTTTTGAGAAAACAGCACTCTTCTACTCTCCTGTGTTTCCTATAGGGCCAGAACAGTGAGCTTGCTCAGAACAAAAGAACTGTGCTTCCTACACACACGGGGCATATCTAGTTCAACTCTGCTTAGGAAACTGACAAGAACAGTAGCTTCTCTTCAGTCCAATACACTGTACTTGCGGGGAACAGACGCGAGTGCTATTTGCACTGTGTATGGCAATGGGAGCGCAATAGTGACTCTTCTTAGCAGAAAACAACTCTTGCTCGTAGGACCAGAAACTGCATGGGATTCAACTCCGTTTAGGACTGGGAAACAAACGCTAGCTCGCCTTGCAAGAAACACACTCTGCTTTTGAGAAAACAGCACTCTTCTACTCTCCTGTGCTTCCTATAGGGCCAGAACAGTGAGCTTGCTCAGAACAAAAGAACTGTGCTTCCTACACACACGGGGCATATCTAGTTCAACTCTGCTTAGGAAACTGACAAGAACAGTAGCTTCTCTTCAGTCCAATACACTGTACTTGCGGGGAACAGACGCGAGTGCTATTTGCACTGTGTATGGCAATGGGAGCGCAATAGTGACTCTTCTTAGCAGAAAACAACTCTTGCTCGTAGGACCAGAAACTGCATGGGATTCAACTCCGTTTAGGACTGGGAAACAAACGCTAGCTCGCCTTGCAAGAAACACACTCTGCTTTTGAGAAAACAGCACTCTTCTACTCTCCTGTGTTTCCTATAGGGCCAGAACAGTGAGCTTGCTCAGAACAAAAGAACTGTGCTTCCTACACACACGGGGCATATCTAGTTCAACTCTGCTTAGGAAACTGACAAGAACAGTAGCTTCTCTTCAGTCCAATACACTGTACTTGCTGGGAACAGACGCGAGTGCTATTTGCACTGTGTATGGCAATGGGAGCGCAATAGTGACTCTTCTTAGCAGAAAACAACTCTTGCTCGTAGGACCAGAAACTGCATGGGATTCAACTCCGTTTAGGACTGGGAAACAAACGCTAGCTCGCCTTGCAAGAAACACACTCTGCTTTTGAGAAAACAGCACTCTTCTACTCTCCTGTGCTTCCTATAGGGCCAGAACAGTGAGCTTGCTCAGAACAAAAGAACTGTGCTTCCTACACACACGGGGCATATCTAGTTCAACTCTGCTTAGGAAACTGACAAGAACAGTAGCTTCTCTTCAGTCCAATACACTGTACTTGCTGGGAACAGACGCGAGTGCTATTTGCACTGTGTATGGCAATGGGAGCGCAATAGTGACTCTTCTTAGCAGAAAACAACTCTTGCTCGTAGGACCAGAAACTGCATGGGATTCAACTCCGTTTAGGACTGGGAAACAAACGCTAGCTCGCCTTGCAAGAAACACACTCTGCTTTTGAGAAAACAGCACTCTTCTACTCTCCTGTGTTTCCTATAGGGCCAGAACAGTGAGCTTGCTCACAACAAAAGAACTGTGCTTCCTACACACACGGGGCATATCTAGTTCAACTCTGCTTAGGAAACTGACAAGAACAGTAGCTTCTCTTCAGTCCAATACACTGTACTTGCTGGGAACAGACGCGAGTGCTATTTGCACTGTGTATGGCAATGGGAGCGCAATAGTGACTCTTCTTAGCAGAAAACAACTCTTGCTCGTAGGACCAGAAACTGCATGGGATTCAACTCCGTTTAGGACTGGGAAACAAACGCTAGCTCGCCTTGCAAGAAACACACTCTGCTTTTGAGAAAACAGCACTCTTCTACTCTCCTGTGTTTCCTATAGGGCCAGAACAGTGAGCTTGCTCAGAACAAATGAATTGTGCTTCCTACACACACGGGGCATATCTAGTTCAACTCTGCTTAGGAAACTGACAAGAACAGTAGCTTCTCTTCAGTCCAATACACTGTACTTGCTGGGAACAGACGCGAGTGCTATTTGCACTGTGTATGGCAATGGGAGCGCAATAGTGACTCTTCTTAGCAGAAAACAACTCTTGCTCGTAGGACCAGAAACTGCATGGGATTCAACTCCGTTTAGGACTGGGAAACAAACGCTAGCTCGCCTTGCAAGAAACACACTCTGCTTTTGAGAAAACAGCACTCTTCTACTCTCCTGTGTTTCCTATAGGGCCAGAACAGTGAGCTTGCTCACAACAAAAGAACTGTGCTTCCTACACACACGGGGCATATCTAGTTCAACTCTGCTTAGGAAACTGACAAGAACAGTAGCTTCTCTTCAGTCCAATACACTGTACTTGCGGGGAACAGACGCGAGTGCTATTTGCACTGTGTATGGCAATGGGAGCGCAATAGTGACTCTTCTTAGCAGAGAACAACTCTTGCTCGTAGGACCAGAAACTGCATGGGATTCAACTCCGTTTAGGACTGGGAAACAAACGCTAGCTCGCCTTGCAAGAAACACACTCTGCTTTTGAGAAAACAGCACTCTTCTACTCTCCTGTGTTTCCTATAGGGCCAGAACAGTGAGCTTGCTCAGAACAAAAGAACTGTGCTTCCTACACACACGGGGCATATCTAGTTCAACTCTGCTTAGGAAACTGACAAGAACAGTAGCTTCTCTTCAGTCCAATACACTGTACTTGCTGGGAACAGACGCGAGTGCTATTTGCACTGTGTATGGCAATGGGAGCGCAATAGTGACTCTTCTTAGCAGAAAACAACTCTTGCTCGTAGGACCAGAAACTGCATGGGATTCAACTCCGTTTAGGACTGGGAAACAAACGCTAGCTCGCCTTGCAAGAAACACACTCTGCTTTTGAGAAAACAGCACTCTTCTACTCTCCTGTGCTTCCTATAGGACCAGAACATTGAGCTTGCTCAGAACAAAAGAACTGTGCTTCCTACACACACGGGGCATATCTAGTTCAACTCTGCTTAGGAAACTGACAAGAACAGTAGCTTCTCTTCAGTCCAATACACTGTACTTGCTGGGAACAGACGCGAGTGCTATTTGCACTGTGTATGGCAATGGGAGCGCAATAGTGACTCTTCTTAGCAGAAAACAACTCTTGCTCGTAGGACCAGAAACTGCATGGGATTCAACTCCGTTTAGGACTGGGAAAC
>NW_026738011.1:0-27402 GCF_949786415.1 Peromyscus eremicus
CCAATTTTACACTGTACTTGCTGGGAACAGACGCCAGTGCTATTTGCACTGTGTATGGCAATGGGAGCGCAATAGTGACTCTTCTTAGCAGAAAACAACTCTTGCTCGTAGGACCAGAAACTGCATGGGATTCAACTCCGTTTAGGACTGGGAAACAAACGCTAGCTCGCCTTGCAAGAAACACACTCTGCTTTTGAGAAAACAGCACTCTTCTACTCTCCTGTGTTTCCTATAGGGCCAGAACAGTGAGCTTGCTCAGAACAAAAGAACTGTGCTTCCTACACACACGGGGCATATCTAGTTCAACTCTGCTTAGGAAACTGACAAGAACAGTAGCTTCTCTTCAGTCCAATACACTGTACTTGCTGGGAACAGACGCCAGTGCTATTTGCACTGTGTATGGCAATGGGAGCGCAATAGTGACTCTTCTTAGCAGAAAACAACTCTTGCTCGTAGGACCAGAAACTGCATGGGATTCAACTCCGTTTAGGACTGGGAAACAAACGCTAGCTCGCCTTGCAAGAAACACACTCTGCTTTTGAGAAAACAGCACTCTTCTACTCTCCTGTGTTTCCTATAGGGCCAGAACAGTGAGCTTGCTCAGAACAAAAGAACTGTGCTTCCTACACACACGGGGCATATCTAGTTCAACTCTGCTTAGGAAACTGACAAGAACAGTAGCTTCTCTTCAGTCCAATACACTGTACTTGCTGGGAACAGACGCGAGTGCTATTTGCACTGTGTATGGCAATGGGAGCGCAATAGTGACTCTTCTTAGCAGAAAACAACTCTTGCTCGTAGGACCAGAAACTGCATGGGATTCAACTCCGTTTAGGACTGGGAAACAAACGCTAGCTCGCCTTGCAAGAAACACACTCTGCTTTTGAGAAAACAGCACTCTTCTACTCTCCTGTGTTTCCTATAGGGCCAGAACAGTGAGCTTGCTCAGAACAAAAGAACTGAGCTTCCTACACACACGGGGCATATCTAGTTCAACTCTGCTTAGGAAACTGACAAGAACAGTAGCTTCTCTTCAGTCCAATACACTGTACTTGCTGGGAACAGACGCGAGTGCTATTTGCACTGTGTATGGCAATGGGAGCGCAATAGTGACTCTTCTTAGCAGAAAACAACTCTTGCTCGTAGGACCAGAAACTGCATGGGATTCAACTCCGTTTAGGACTGGGAAACAAACGCTAGCTCGCCTTGCAAGAAACACACTCTGCTTTTGAGAAAACAGCACTCTTCTACTCTCCTGTGTTTCCTATAGGGCCAGAACAGTGAGCTTGCTCAGAACAAAAGAACTGTGCTTCCTACACACACGGGGCATATCTAGTTCAACTCTGCTTAGGAAACTGACAAGAACAGTAGCTTCTCTTCAGTCCAATACACTGTACTTGCTGGGAACAGACGCCAGTGCTATTTGCACTGTGTATGGCAATGGGAGCGCAATAGTGACTCTTCTTAGCAGAAAACAACTCTTGCTCGTAGGACCAGAAACTGCATGGGATTCAACTCCGTTTAGGACTGGGAAACAAACGCTAGCTCGCCTTGCAAGAAACACACTCTGCTTTTGAGGAAACAGCACTCTTCTACTCTCCTGTGTTTCCTATAGGGCCAGAACAGTGAGCTTGCTCAGAACAAAAGAACTGTGCTTCCTACACACACGGGGCATATCTAGTTCAACTCTGCTTAGGAAACTGACAAGAACAGTAGCTTCTCTTCAGTCCAATACACTGTACTTGCTGGGAACAGACGCCAGTGCTATTTGCACTGTGTATGGCAATGGGAGCGCAATAGTGACTCTTCTTAGCAGAAAACAACTCTTGCTCGTAGGACCAGAAACTGCATGGGATTCAACTCCGTTTAGGACTGGGAAACAAACGCTAGCTCGCCTTGCAAGAAACACACTCTGCTTTTGAGAAAACAGCACTCTTCTACTCTCCTGTGTTTCCTATAGGGCCAGAACAGTGAGCTTGCTCAGAACAAAAGAACTGTGCTTCCTACACACACGGGGCATATCTAGTTCAACTCTGCTTAGGAAACTGACAAGAACAGTAGCTTCTCTTCAGTCCAATACACTGTACTTGCTGGGAACAGACGCCAGTGCTATTTGCACTGTGTATGGCAATGGGAGCGCAATAGTGACTCTTCTTAGCAGAAAACAACTCTTGCTCGTAGGACCAGAAACTGCATGGGATTCAACTCCGTTTAGGACTGGGAAACAAACGCTAGCTCGCCTTGCAAGAAACACACTCTGCTTTTGAGAAAACAGCACTCTTCTACTCTCCTGTGTTTCCTATAGGGCCAGAACAGTGAGCTTGCTCAGAACAAAAGAACTGTGCTTCCTACACACACGGGGCATATCTAGTTCAACTCTGCTTAGGAAACTGACAAGAACAGTAGCTTCTCTTCAGTCCAATACACTGTACTTGCTGGGAACAGACGCGAGTGCTATTTGCACTGTGTATGGCAATGGGAGCGCAATAGTGACTCTTCTTAGCAGAAAACAACTCTTGCTCGTAGGACCAGAAACTGCATGGGATTCAACTCCGTTTAGGACTGGGAAACAAACGCTAGCTCGCCTTGCAAGAAACACACTCTGCTTTTGAGAAAACAGCACTCTTCTACTCTCCTGTGTTTCCTATAGGGCCAGAACAGTGAGCTTGCTCAGAACAAAAGAACTGTGCTTCTACACACACGGGGCATATGTAGTTCAACTCTGCTTAGGAAACTGACAAGAACAGTAGCTTCTCTTCAGTCCAATACACTGTACTTGCTGGGAACAGACGCCAGTGCTATTTGCACTGTGTATGGCAATGGGAGCGCAATAGTGACTCTTCTTAGCAGAAAACAACTCTTGCTCGTAGGACCAGAAACTGCATGGGATTCAACTCCGTTTAGGACTGGGAAACAAACGCTAGCTCGCCTTGCAAGAAACACACTCTGCTTTTGAGAAAACAGCACTCTTCTACTCTCCTGTGTTTCCTATAGGGCCAGAACAGTGAGCTTGCTCAGAACAAAAGAACTGTGCTTCCTACACACACGGGGCATATCTAGTTCAACTCTGCTTAGGAAACTGACAAGAACAGTAGCTTCTCTTCAGTCCAATACACTGTACTTGCTGGGAACAGACGCCAGTGCTATTTGCACTGTGTATGGCAATGGGAGCGCAATAGTGACTCTTCTTAGCAGAAAACAACTCTTGCTCGTAGGACCAGAAACTGCATGGGATTCAACTCCGTTTAGGACTGGGAAACAAACGCTAGCTCGCCTTGCAAGAAACACACTCTGCTTTTGAGAAAACAGCACTCTTCTACTCTCCTGTGTTTCCTATAGGGCCAGAACAGTGAGCTTGCTCAGAACAAAAGAACTGTGCTTCCTACACACACGGGGCATATCTAGTTCAACTCTGCTTAGGAAACTGACAAGAACAGTAGCTTCTCTTCAGTCCAATACACTGTACTTGCTGGGAACAGACGCCAGTGCTATTTGCACTGTGTATGGCAATGGGAGCGCAATAGTGACTCTTCTTAGCAGAAAACAACTCTTGCTCGTAGGACCAGAAACTGCATGGGATTCAACTCCGTTTAGGACTGGGAAACAAACGCTAGCTCGCCTTGCAAGAAACACACTCTGCTTTTGAGAAAACAGCACTCTTCTACTCTCCTGTGTTTCCTATAGGGCCAGAACAGTGAGCTTGCTCAGAACAAAAGAACTGTGCTTCTACACACACGGGGCATATGTAGTTCAACTCTGCTTAGGAAACTGACAAGAACAGTAGCTTCTCTTCAGTCCAATACACTGTACTTGCTGGGAACAGACGCGAGTGCTATTTGCACTGTGTATGGCAATGGGAGCGCAATAGTGACTCTTCTTAGCAGAAAACAACTCTTGCTCGTAGGACCAGAAACTGCATGGGATTCAACTCCGTTTAGGACTGGGAAACAAACGCTAGCTCGCCTTGCAAGAAACACACTCTGCTTTTGAGAAAACAGCACTCTTCTACTCTCCTGTGTTTCCTATAGGGCCAGAACAGTGAGCTTGCTCAGAACAAAAGAACTGTGCTTCCTACACACACGGGGCATATCTAGTTCAACTCTGCTTAGGAAACTGACAAGAACAGTAGCTTCTCTTCAGTCCAATACACTGTACTTGCTGGGAACAGACGCCAGTGCTATTTGCACTGTGTATGGCAATGGGAGCGCAATAGTGACTCTTCTTAGCAGAAAACAACTCTTGCTCGTAGGACCAGAAACTGCATGGGATTCAACTCCGTTTAGGACTGGGAAACAAACGCTAGCTCGCCTTGCAAGAAACACACTCTGCTTTTGAGGAAACAGCACTCTTCTACTCTCCTGTGTTTCCTATAGGGCCAGAACAGTGAGCTTGCTCAGAACAAAAGAACTGTGCTTCCTACACACACGGGGCATATCTAGTTCAACTCTGCTTAGGAAACTGACAAGAACAGTAGCTTCTCTTCAGTCCAATACACTGTACTTGCTGGGAACAGACGCCAGTGCTATTTGCACTGTGTATGGCAATGGGAGCGCAATAGTGACTCTTCTTAGCAGAAAACAACTCTTGCTCGTAGGACCAGAAACTGCATGGGATTCAACTCCGTTTAGGACTGGGAAACAAACGCTAGCTCGCCTTGCAAGAAACACACTCTGCTTTTGAGAAAACAGCACTCTTCTACTCTCCTGTGTTTCCTATAGGGCCAGAACAGTGAGCTTGCTCAGAACAAAAGAACTGTGCTTCCTACACACACGGGGCATATCTAGTTCAACTCTGCTTAGGAAACTGACAAGAACAGTAGCTTCTCTTCAGTCCAATACACTGTACTTGCTGGGAACAGACGCCAGTGCTATTTGCACTGTGTATGGCAATGGGAGCGCAATAGTGACTCTTCTTAGCAGAAAACAACTCTTGCTCGTAGGACCAGAAACTGCATGGGATTCAACTCCGTTTAGGACTGGGAAACAAACGCTAGCTCGCCTTGCAAGAAACACACTCTGCTTTTGAGAAAACAGCACTCTTCTACTCTCCTGTGTTTCCTATAGGGCCAGAACAGTGAGCTTGCTCAGAACAAAAGAACTGTGCTTCCTACACACACGGGGCATATCTAGTTCAACTCTGCTTAGGAAACTGACAAGAACAGTAGCTTCTCTTCAGTCCAATACACTGTACTTGCTGGGAACAGACGCGAGTGCTATTTGCACTGTGTATGGCAATGGGAGCGCAATAGTGACTCTTCTTAGCAGAAAACAACTCTTGCTCGTAGGACCAGAAACTGCATGGGATTCAACTCCGTTTAGGACTGGGAAACAAACGCTAGCTCGCCTTGCAAGAAACACACTCTGCTTTTGAGAAAACAGCACTCTTCTACTCTCCTGTGTTTCCTATAGGGCCAGAACAGTGAGCTTGCTCAGAACAAAAGAACTGTGCTTCCTACACACACGGGGCATATCTAGTTCAACTCTGCTTAGGAAACTGACAAGAACAGTAGCTTCTCTTCAGTCCAATACACTGTACTTGCTGGGAACAGACGCGAGTGCTATTTGCACTGTGTATGGCAATGGGAGCGCAATAGTGACTCTTCTTAGCAGAAAAAAATTCTTGCTCGTAGGACCAGAAACTGAATGGGATTCAAACTCCGTTTAGGACTGGGAAACAAACGCTAGCTCGCCTTGCAAGAAACACACTCTGCTTTTGAGAAAACAGCACTCTTCTACTCTCCTGTGTTTCCTATAGGGCCAGAACAGTGAGCTTGCTCAGAACAAAAGAACTGTGCTTCCTACACACACGGGGCATATCTAGTTCAACTCTGCTTAGGAAACTGACAAGAACAGTAGCTTCTCTTCAGTCCAATACACTGTACTTGCTGGGAACAGACGCGAGTGCTATTTGCACTGTGTATGGCAATGGGAGCGCAATAGTGACTCTTCTTAGCAGAAAACAACTCTTGCTCATAGGACCAGAAACTGCATGGGATACAACTCTGTTTAGGACTGGGAAACAAACGCTAGCTCGCCTTGCAAGAAACACACTCTGCTTTTGAGAAAACAGCACTCTTCTACTCTCCTGTGTTTCCTATAGGGCCAGAACAGTGAGCTTGCTCAGAACAAAAGAACTGTGCTTCCTACACACACGGGGCATATCTAGTTCAACTCTGCTTAGGAAACTGACAAGAACAGTAGCTTCTCTTCAGTCCAATACACTGTACTTGCTGGGAACAGACGCGAGTGCTATTTGCACTGTGTATGGCAATGGGAGCGCAATAGTGACTCTTCTTAGCAGAAAACAACTCTTGCTCGTAGGACCAGAAACTGCATGGGATTCAACTCCGTTTAGGACTGGGAAACAAACGCTAGCTCGCCTTGCAAGAAACACACTCTGCTTTTGAGAAAACAGCACTCTTCTACTCTCCTGTGTTTCCTATAGGGCCAGAACAGTGAGCTTGCTCAGAACAAAAGAACTGTGCTTCTACACACACGGGGCATATGTAGTTCAACTCTGCTTAGGAAACTGACAAGAACAGTAGCTTCTCTTCAGTCCAATACACTGTACTTGCTGGGAACAGACGCCAGTGCTATTTGCACTGTGTATGGCAATGGGAGCGCAATAGTGACTCTTCTTAGCAGAAAACAACTCTTGCTCGTAGGACCAGAAACTGCATGGGATTCAACTCCGTTTAGGACTGGGAAACAAACGCTAGCTCGCCTTGCAAGAAACACACTCTGCTTTTGAGAAAACAGCACTCTTCTACTCTCCTGTGTTTCCTATAGGGCCAGAACAGTGAGCTTGCTCAGAACAAAAGAACTGTGCTTCCTACACACACGGGGCATATCTAGTTCAACTCTGCTTAGGAAACTGACAAGAACAGTAGCTTCTCTTCAGTCCAATACACTGTACTTGCTGGGAACAGACGCCAGTGCTATTTGCACTGTGTATGGCAATGGGAGCGCAATAGTGACTCTTCTTAGCAGAAAACAACTCTTGCTCGTAGGACCAGAAACTGCATGGGATTCAACTCCGTTTAGGACTGGGAAACAAACGCTAGCTCGCCTTGCAAGAAACACACTCTGCTTTTGAGAAAACAGCACTCTTCTACTCTCCTGTGTTTCCTATAGGGCCAGAACAGTGAGCTTGCTCAGAACAAAAGAACTGTGCTTCCTACACACACGGGGCATATCTAGTTCAACTCTGCTTAGGAAACTGACAAGAACAGTAGCTTCTCTTCAGTCCAATACACTGTACTTGCTGGGAACAGACGCGAGTGCTATTTGCACTGTGTATGGCAATGGGAGCGCAATAGTGACTCTTCTTAGCAGAAAACAACTCTTGCTCGTAGGACCAGAAACTGCATGGGATTCAACTCCGTTTAGGACTGGGAAACAAACGCTAGCTCGCCTTGCAAGAAACACACTCTGCTTTTGAGAAAACAGCACTCTTCTACTCTCCTGTGTTTCCTATAGGGCCAGAACAGTGAGCTTGCTCAGAACAAAAGAACTGTGCTTCCTACACACACGGGGCATATCTAGTTCAACTCTGCTTAGGAAACTGACAAGAACAGTAGCTTCTCTTCAGTCCAATACACTGTACTTGCTGGGAACAGACGCCAGTGCTATTTGCACTGTGTATGGCAATGGGAGCGCAATAGTGACTCTTCTTAGCAGAAAACAACTCTTGCTCGTAGGACCAGAAACTGCATGGGATTCAACTCCGTTTAGGACTGGGAAACAAACGCTAGCTCGCCTTGCAAGAAACACACTCTGCTTTTGAGAAAACAGCACTCTTCTACTCTCCTGTGTTTCCTATAGGGCCAGAACAGTGAGCTTGCTCAGAACAAAAGAACTGTGCTTCTACACACACGGGGCATATGTAGTTCAACTCTGCTTAGGAAACTGACAAGAACAGTAGCTTCTCTTCAGTCCAATACACTGTACTTGCTGGGAACAGACGCCAGTGCTATTTGCACTGTGTATGGCAATGGGAGCGCAATAGTGACTCTTCTTAGCAGAAAACAACTCTTGCTCGTAGGACCAGAAACTGCATGGGATTCAACTCCGTTTAGGACTGGGAAACAAACGCTAGCTCGCCTTGCAAGAAACACACTCTGCTTTTGAGAAAACAGCACTCTTCTACTCTCCTGTGTTTCCTATAGGGCCAGAACAGTGAGCTTGCTCAGAACAAAAGAACTGTGCTTCCTACACACACGGGGCATATCTAGTTCAACTCTGCTTAGGAAACTGACAAGAACAGTAGCTTCTCTTCAGTCCAATACACTGTACTTGCTGGGAACAGACGCCAGTGCTATTTGCACTGTGTATGGCAATGGGAGCGCAATAGTGACTCTTCTTAGCAGAAAACAACTCTTGCTCGTAGGACCAGAAACTGCATGGGATTCAACTCCGTTTAGGACTGGGAAACAAACGCTAGCTCGCCTTGCAAGAAACACACTCTGCTTTTGAGAAAACAGCACTCTTCTACTCTCCTGTGTTTCCTATAGGGCCAGAACAGTGAGCTTGCTCAGAACAAAAGAACTGTGCTTCCTACACACACGGGGCATATCTAGTTCAACTCTGCTTAGGAAACTGACAAGAACAGTAGCTTCTCTTCAGTCCAATACACTGTACTTGCTGGGAACAGACGCGAGTGCTATTTGCACTGTGTATGGCAATGGGAGCGCAATAGTGACTCTTCTTAGCAGAAAACAACTCTTGCTCGTAGGACCAGAAACTGCATGGGATTCAACTCCGTTTAGGACTGGGAAACAAACGCTAGCTCGCCTTGCAAGAAACACACTCTGCTTTTGAGAAAACAGCACTCTTCTACTCTCCTGTGTTTCCTATAGGGCCAGAACAGTGAGCTTGCTCAGAACAAAAGAACTGAGCTTCCTACACACACGGGGCATATCTAGTTCAACTCTGCTTAGGAAACTGACAAGAACAGTAGCTTCTCTTCAGTCCAATACACTGTACTTGCTGGGAACAGACGCGAGTGCTATTTGCACTGTGTATGGCAATGGGAGCGCAATAGTGACTCTTCTTAGCAGAAAACAACTCTTGCTCGTAGGACCAGAAACTGCATGGGATTCAACTCCGTTTAGGACTGGGAAACAAACGCTAGCTCGCCTTGCAAGAAACACACTCTGCTTTTGAGAAAACAGCACTCTTCTACTCTCCTGTGTTTCCTATAGGGCCAGAACAGTGAGCTTGCTCAGAACAAAAGAACTGTGCTTCCTACACACACGGGGCATATCTAGTTCAACTCTGCTTAGGAAACTGACAAGAACAGTAGCTTCTCTTCAGTCCAATACACTGTACTTGCTGGGAACAGACGCCAGTGCTATTTGCACTGTGTATGGCAATGGGAGCGCAATAGTGACTCTTCTTAGCAGAAAACAACTCTTGCTCGTAGGACCAGAAACTGCATGGGATTCAACTCCGTTTAGGACTGGGAAACAAACGCTAGCTCGCCTTGCAAGAAACACACTCTGCTTTTGAGGAAACAGCACTCTTCTACTCTCCTGTGTTTCCTATAGGGCCAGAACAGTGAGCTTGCTCAGAACAAAAGAACTGTGCTTCCTACACACACGGGGCATATCTAGTTCAACTCTGCTTAGGAAACTGACAAGAACAGTAGCTTCTCTTCAGTCCAATACACTGTACTTGCTGGGAACAGACGCCAGTGCTATTTGCACTGTGTATGGCAATGGGAGCGCAATAGTGACTCTTCTTAGCAGAAAACAACTCTTGCTCGTAGGACCAGAAACTGCATGGGATTCAACTCCGTTTAGGACTGGGAAACAAACGCTAGCTCGCCTTGCAAGAAACACACTCTGCTTTTGAGAAAACAGCACTCTTCTACTCTCCTGTGTTTCCTATAGGGCCAGAACAGTGAGCTTGCTCAGAACAAAAGAACTGTGCTTCCTACACACACGGGGCATATCTAGTTCAACTCTGCTTAGGAAACTGACAAGAACAGTAGCTTCTCTTCAGTCCAATACACTGTACTTGCTGGGAACAGACGCCAGTGCTATTTGCACTGTGTATGGCAATGGGAGCGCAATAGTGACTCTTCTTAGCAGAAAACAACTCTTGCTCGTAGGACCAGAAACTGCATGGGATTCAACTCCGTTTAGGACTGGGAAACAAACGCTAGCTCGCCTTGCAAGAAACACACTCTGCTTTTGAGAAAACAGCACTCTTCTACTCTCCTGTGTTTCCTATAGGGCCAGAACAGTGAGCTTGCTCAGAACAAAAGAACTGTGCTTCCTACACACACGGGGCATATCTAGTTCAACTCTGCTTAGGAAACTGACAAGAACAGTAGCTTCTCTTCAGTCCAATACACTGTACTTGCTGGGAACAGACGCGAGTGCTATTTGCACTGTGTATGGCAATGGGAGCGCAATAGTGACTCTTCTTAGCAGAAAACAACTCTTGCTCGTAGGACCAGAAACTGCATGGGATTCAACTCCGTTTAGGACTGGGAAACAAACGCTAGCTCGCCTTGCAAGAAACACACTCTGCTTTTGAGAAAACAGCACTCTTCTACTCTCCTGTGTTTCCTATAGGGCCAGAACAGTGAGCTTGCTCAGAACAAAAGAACTGTGCTTCCTACACACACGGGGCATATCTAGTTCAACTCTGCTTAGGAAACTGACAAGAACAGTAGCTTCTCTTCAGTCCAATACACTGTACTTGCTGGGAACAGACGCGAGTGCTATTTGCACTGTGTATGGCAATGGGAGCGCAATAGTGACTCTTCTTAGCAGAAAAAAATTCTTGCTCGTAGGACCAGAAACTGAATGGGATTCAAACTCCGTTTAGGACTGGGAAACAAACGCTAGCTCGCCTTGCAAGAAACACACTCTGCTTTTGAGAAAACAGCACTCTTCTACTCTCCTGTGTTTCCTATAGGACCAGAACAGTGAGCTTGCTCAGAACAAAAGAACTGTGCTTCCTACACACACGGGGCATATCTAGTTCAACTCTGCTTAGGAAACTGACAAGAACAGTAGCTTCTCTTCAGTCCAATACACTGTACTTGCTGGGAACAGACGCGAGTGCTATTTGCACTGTGTATCGCAATGGGAGCGCAATAGTGACTCTTCTTAGCAGAAAACAACTCTTGCTCGTAGGACCAGAAACTGCATGGGATTCAACTCCGTTTAGGACTGGGAAACAAACGCTAGCTCGCCTTGCAAGAAACACACTCTGCTTTTGAGAAAACAGCACTCTTCTACTCTCCTGTGTTTCCTATAGGGCCAGAACAGTGAGCTTGCTCAGAACAAAAGAACTGTGCTTCCTACACACACGGGGCATATCTAGTTCAACTCTGCTTAGGAAACTGACAAGAACAGTAGCTTCTCTTCAGTCCAATACACTGTACTTGCTGGGAACAGACGCCAGTGCTATTTGCACTGTGTATGGCAATGGGAGCGCAATAGTGACTCTTCTTAGCAGAAAACAACTCTTGCTCGTAGGACCAGAAACTGCATGGGATTCAACTCCGTTTAGGACTGGGAAACAAACGCTAGCTCGCCTTGCAAGAAACACACTCTGCTTTTGAGAAAACAGCACTCTTCTACTCTCCTGTGTTTCCTATAGGGCCAGAACAGTGAGCTTGCTCAGAACAAAAGAACTGTGCTTCCTACACACACGGGGCATATCTAGTTCAACTCTGCTTAGTAAACTGACAAGAACAGTAGCTTCTCTTCAGTCCAATACACTGTACTTGCTGGGAACAGACGCGAGTGCTATTTGCACTGTGTATGGCAATGGGAGTGCAATAGTGACTCTTCTTAGCAGAAAACAACTCTTGCTCATAGGACCAGAAACTGCATGGGATTCAACTCTGTTTAGGACTGGGAAACAAACGCTAGCTCGCCTTGCAAGAAACACACTCTGCTTTTGAGAAAACAGCACTCTTCTACTCTCCTGTGTTTCCTATAGGGCCAGAACAGTGAGCTTGCTCAGAACAAAAGAACTGTGCTTCCTACACACACGGGGCATATCTAGTTCAACTCTGCTTAGGAAACTGACAAGAACAGTAGCTTCTCTTCAGTCCAATACACTGTACTTGCTGGGAACAGACGCGAGTGCTATTTGCACTGTGTATGGCAATGGGAGCGCAATAGTGACTCTTCTTAGCAGAAAACAACTCTTGCTCGTAGGACCAGAAACTGCATGGGATTCAACTCCGTTTAGGACTGGGAAACAAACGCTAGCTCGCCTTGCAAGAAACACACTCTGCTTTTGAGAAAACAGCACTCTTCTACTCTCCTGTGTTTCCTATAGGGCCAGAACAGTGAGCTTGCTCAGAACAAAAGAACTGTGCTTCCTACACACACGGGGCATATCTAGTTCAACTCTGCTTAGGAAACTGACAAGAACAGTAGCTTCTCTTCAGTCCAATACACTGTACTTGCTGGGAACAGACGCCAGTGCTATTTGCACTGTGTATGGCAATGGGAGCGCAATAGTGACTCTTCTTAGCAGAAAACAACTCTTGCTCGTAGGACCAGAAACTGCATGGGATTCAACTCCGTTTAGGACTGGGAAACAAACGCTAGCTCGCCTTGCAAGAAACACACTCTGCTTTTGAGAAAACAGCACTCTTCTACTCTCCTGTGTTTCCTATAGGGCCAGAACAGTGAGCTTGCTCAGAACAAAAGAACTGTGCTTCCTACACACACGGGGCATATCTAGTTCAACTCTGCTTAGGAAACTGACAAGAACAGTAGCTTCTCTTCAGTCCAATACACTGTACTTGCTGGGAACAGACGCCAGTGCTATTTGCACTGTGTATGGCAATGGGAGCGCAATAGTGACTCTTCTTAGCAGAAAACAACTCTTGCTCGTAGGACCAGAAACTGCATGGGATTCAACTCCGTTTAGGACTGGGAAACAAACGCTAGCTCGCCTTGCAAGAAACACACTCTGCTTTTGAGAAAACAGCACTCTTCTACTCTCCTGTGTTTCCTATAGGGCCAGAACAGTGAGCTTGCTCAGAACAAAAGAACTGTGCTTCCTACACACACGGGGCATATCTAGTTCAACTCTGCTTAGGAAACTGACAAGAACAGTAGCTTCTCTTCAGTCCAATACACTGTACTTGCTGGGAACAGACGCGAGTGCTATTTGCACTGTGTATGGCAATGGGAGCGCAATAGTGACTCTTCTTAGCAGAAAACAACTCTTGCTCGTAGGACCAGAAACTGCATGGGATTCAACTCCGTTTAGGACTGGGAAACAAACGCTAGCTCGCCTTGCAAGAAACACACTCTGCTTTTGAGAAAACAGCACTCTTCTACTCTCCTGTGTTTCCTATAGGGCCAGAACAGTGAGCTTGCTCAGAACAAAAGAACTGTGCTTCCTACACACACGGGGCATATCTAGTTCAACTCTGCTTAGGAAACTGACAAGAACAGTAGCTTCTCTTCAGTCCAATACACTGTACTTGCTGGGAACAGACGCGAGTGCTATTTGCACTGTGTATGGCAATGGGAGCGCAATAGTGACTCTTCTTAGCAGAAAAAAATTCTTGCTCGTAGGACCAGAAACTGAATGGGATTCAAACTCCGTTTAGGACTGGGAAACAAACGCTAGCTCGCCTTGCAAGAAACACACTCTGCTTTTGAGAAAACAGCACTCTTCTACTCTCCTGTGTTTCCTATAGGACCAGAACAGTGAGCTTGCTCAGAACAAAAGAACTGTGCTTCCTACACACACGGGGCATATCTAGTTCAACTCTGCTTAGGAAACTGACAAGAACAGTAGCTTCTCTTCAGTCCAATACACTGTACTTGCTGGGAACAGACGCGAGTGCTATTTGCACTGTGTATCGCAATGGGAGCGCAATAGTGACTCTTCTTAGCAGAAAACAACTCTTGCTCGTAGGACCAGAAACTGCATGGGATTCAACTCCGTTTAGGACTGGGAAACAAACGCTAGCTCGCCTTGCAAGAAACACACTCTGCTTTTGAGAAAACAGCACTCTTCTACTCTCCTGTGTTTCCTATAGGGCCAGAACAGTGAGCTTGCTCAGAACAAAAGAACTGTGCTTCCTACACACACGGGGCATATCTAGTTCAACTCTGCTTAGGAAACTGACAAGAACAGTAGCTTCTCTTCAGTCCAATACACTGTACTTGCTGGGAACAGACGCCAGTGCTATTTGCACTGTGTATGGCAATGGGAGCGCAATAGTGACTCTTCTTAGCAGAAAACAACTCTTGCTCGTAGGACCAGAAACTGCATGGGATTCAACTCCGTTTAGGACTGGGAAACAAACGCTAGCTCGCCTTGCAAGAAACACACTCTGCTTTTGAGAAAACAGCACTCTTCTACTCTCCTGTGTTTCCTATAGGGCCAGAACAGTGAGCTTGCTCAGAACAAAAGAACTGTGCTTCCTACACACACGGGGCATATCTAGTTCAACTCTGCTTAGTAAACTGACAAGAACAGTAGCTTCTCTTCAGTCCAATACACTGTACTTGCTGGGAACAGACGCGAGTGCTATTTGCACTGTGTATGGCAATGGGAGTGCAATAGTGACTCTTCTTAGCAGAAAACAACTCTTGCTCATAGGACCAGAAACTGCATGGGATTCAACTCTGTTTAGGACTGGGAAACAAACGCTAGCTCGCCTTGCAAGAAACACACTCTGCTTTTGAGAAAACAGCACTCTTCTACTCTCCTGTGTTTCCTATAGGGCCAGAACAGTGAGCTTGCTCAGAACAAAAGAACTGTGCTTCCTACACACACGGGGCATATCTAGTTCAACTCTGCTTAGGAAACTGACAAGAACAGTAGCTTCTCTTCAGTCCAATACACTGTACTTGCTGGGAACAGACGCGAGTGCTATTTGCACTGTGTATGGCAATGGGAGCGCAATAGTGACTCTTCTTAGCAGAAAACAACTCTTGCTCGTAGGACCAGAAACTGCATGGGATTCAACTCCGTTTAGGACTGGGAAACAAACGCTAGCTCGCCTTGCAAGAAACACACTCTGCTTTTGAGAAAACAGCACTCTTCTACTCTCCTGTGTTTCCTATAGGGCCAGAACAGTGAGCTTGCTCAGAACAAAAGAACTGTGCTTCCTACACACACGGGGCATATCTAGTTCAACTCTGCTTAGGAAACTGACAAGAACAGTAGCTTCTCTTCAGTCCAATACACTGTACTTGCTGGGAACAGACGCCAGTGCTATTTGCACTGTGTATGGCAATGGGAGCGCAATAGTGACTCTTCTTAGCAGAAAACAACTCTTGCTCGTAGGACCAGAAACTGCATGGGATTCAACTCCGTTTAGGACTGGGAAACAAACGCTAGCTCGCCTTGCAAGAAACACACTCTGCTTTTGAGAAAACAGCACTCTTCTACTCTCCTGTGTTTCCTATAGGGCCAGAACAGTGAGCTTGCTCAGAACAAAAGAACTGTGCTTCCTACACACACGGGGCATATCTAGTTCAACTCTGCTTAGGAAACTGACAAGAACAGTAGCTTCTCTTCAGTCCAATACACTGTACTTGCTGGGAACAGACGCCAGTGCTATTTGCACTGTGTATGGCAATGGGAGCGCAATAGTGACTCTTCTTAGCAGAAAACAACTCTTGCTCGTAGGACCAGAAACTGCATGGGATTCAACTCCGTTTAGGACTGGGAAACAAACGCTAGCTCGCCTTGCAAGAAACACACTCTGCTTTTGAGAAAACAGCACTCTTCTACTCTCCTGTGTTTCCTATAGGGCCAGAACAGTGAGCTTGCTCAGAACAAAAGAACTGTGCTTCCTACACACACGGGGCATATCTAGTTCAACTCTGCTTAGGAAACTGACAAGAACAGTAGCTTCTCTTCAGTCCAATACACTGTACTTGCTGGGAACAGACGCGAGTGCTATTTGCACTGTGTATGGCAATGGGAGCGCAATAGTGACTCTTCTTAGCAGAAAACAACTCTTGCTCGTAGGACCAGAAACTGCATGGGATTCAACTCCGTTTAGGACTGGGAAACAAACGCTAGCTCGCCTTGCAAGAAACACACTCTGCTTTTGAGAAAACAGCACTCTTCTACTCTCCTGTGTTTCCTATAGGGCCAGAACAGTGAGCTTGCTCAGAACAAAAGAACTGTGCTTCCTACACACACGGGGCATATCTAGTTCAACTCTGCTTAGGAAACTGACAAGAACAGTAGCTTCTCTTCAGTCCAATACACTGTACTTGCTGGGAACAGACGCCAGTGCTATTTGCACTGTGTATGGCAATGGGAGCTCAATAGTGACTCTTCTTAGCAGAAAACAACTCTTGCTCGTAGGACCAGAATCTGCATGGGATTCAACTCCGTTTAGGACTGGGAAACAAACGCTAGCTCGCCTTGCAAGAAACACACTCTGCTTTTGAGAAAACAGCACTCTTCTACTCTCCTGTGTTTCCTATAGGGCCAGAACAGTGAGCTTGCTCAGAACAAAAGAACTGTGCTTCCTACACACACGGGGCATATCTAGTTCAACTCTGCTTAGGAAACTGACAAGAACAGTAGCTTCTCTTCAGTCCAATACACTGTACTTGCTGGGAACAGACGCCAGTGCTATTTGCACTGTGTATGGCAAAGGGAGCGCAATAGTGACTCTTCTTAGCAGAAAACAACTCTTGCTTGTAGGACCAGAAACTGCATGGGATTCAACTCCGTTTAGGACTGGGAAACAAACGCTAGCTCGCCTTGCAAGAAACACACTCTGCTTTTGAGAAAACAGCACTCTTCTACTCTCCTGTGTTTCCTATAGGGCCAGAACAGTGAGCTTGCTCAGAACAAAAGAACTGTGCTTCCTACACACACGGGGCATATCTAGTTCAACTCTGCTTAGGAAACTGACAAGAACAGTAGCTTCTCTTCAGTCCAATACACTGTACTTGCTGGGAACAGACGCGAGTGCTATTTGCACTGTGTATGGCAATGGGAGCGCAATAGTGACTCTTCTTAGCAGAAAACAACTCTTGCTCGTAGGACCAGAAACTGCATGGGATTCAACTCCGTTTAGGACTGGGAAACAAACGCTAGCTCGCCTTGCAAGAAACACACTCTGCTTTTGAGAAAACAGCACTCTTCTACTCTCCTGTGTTTCCTATAAGGCCAGAACAGTGAGCTTGCTCAGAACAAAAGAACTGTGCTTCCTACACACACGGGGCATATCTAGTTCAACTCTGCTTAGGAAACTGACAAGAACAGTAGCTTCTCTTCAGTCCAATACACTGTACTTGCTGGGAACAGACGCGAGTGCTATTTGCACTGTGTATGGCAATGGGAGCGCAATAGTGACTCCTCTTAGCAGAAAACAACTCTTGCTCGTAGGACCAGAAACTGCATGGGATTCAACTCCGTTTAGGACTGGGAAACAAACGCTAGCTCGCCTTGCAAGAAACACACTCTGCTTTTGAGAAAACAGCACTCTTTTACTCTCCTGTGT
Source organism: Peromyscus eremicus (assembly GCF_949786415.1). Taxonomy (NCBI): domain Eukaryota; kingdom Metazoa; phylum Chordata; class Mammalia; order Rodentia; family Cricetidae; genus Peromyscus; species Peromyscus eremicus. The sequence continues at coordinate 17,476 of NW_026738011.1, forward strand.
TTCCTATAGGGCCAGAACAGTGAGCTTGCTCAGAACAAAAGAACTGTGCTTCCTACACACACGGGGCATATCTAGTTCAACTCTGCTTAGGAAACTGACAAGAACAGTAGCTTCTCTTCAGTCCAATACACTGTACTTGCTGGGAACAGACGCCAGTGCTATTTGCACTGTGTATGGCAATGGGAGCGCAATAGTGACTCTTCTTAGCAGAAAACAACTCTTGCTCGTAGGACCAGAAACTGCATGGGATTCAACTCCGTTTAGGACTGGGAAACAAACGCTAGCTCGCCTTGCAAGAAACACACTCTGCTTTTGAGAAAACAGCACTCTTCTACTCTCCTGTGTTTCCTATAGGGCCAGAACAGTGAGCTTGCTCAGAACAAAAGAACTGTGCTTCCTACACACACGGGGCATATCTAGTTCAACTCTGCTTAGGAAACTGACAAGAACAGTAGCTTCTCTTCAGTCCAATACACTGTACTTGCTGGGAACAGACGCCAGTGCTATTTGCACTGTGTATGGCAATGGGAGCGCAATAGTGACTCTTCTTAGCAGAAAACAACTCTTGCTCGTAGGACCAGAAACTGCATGGGATTCAACTCCGTTTAGGACTGGGAAACAAACGCTAGCTCGCCTTGCAAGAAACACACTCTGCTTTTGAGAAAACAGCACTCTTCTACTCTCCTGTGTTTCCTATAGGACCAGAACAGTGAGCTTGCTCAGAACAAAAGAACTGTGCTTCCTACACACACGGGGCATATCTAGTTCAACTCTGCTTAGGAAACTGACAAGAACAGTAGCTTCTCTTCAGTCCAATACACTGTACTTGCTGGGAACAGACGCCAGTGCTATTTGCACTGTGTATGGCAATGGGAGCGCAATAGTGACTACTCTTAGCAGAAAACAACTCTTGCTCGTAGGACCAGAAACTGCATGGGATTCAACTCCGTTTAGGACTGGGAAACAAACGCTAGCTCGCCTTGCAAGGAACACACTCTGCTTTTGAGAAAACAGCACTCTTCTACTCTCCTGTGTTTCCTATAGGGCCAGAACAGTGAGCTTGCTCAGAACAAAAGAACTGTGCTTCCTACACACACGGGGCATATCTAGTTCAACTCTGCTTAGGAAACTGACAAGAACAGTAGCTTCTCTTCAGTCCAATACACTGTACTTGCTGGGAACAGACGCCAGTGCTATTTGCACTGTCTATGGCAATGGGAGCGCAATAGTGACTCTTCTTAGCAGAAAACAACTCTTGCTCGTAGGACCAGAAACTGCATGGGATTCAACTCCGTTTAGGACTGGGAAACAAACGCTAGCTCGCCTTGCAAGAAACACACTCTGCTTTTGAGAAAACAGCACTCTTCTACTCTCCTGTGTTTCCTATAGGGCCAGAACAGTGAGCTTGCTCAGAACAAAAGAACTGTGCTTCCTACACACACGGGGCATATCTAGTTCAACTCTGCTTAGGAAACTGACAAGAACAGTAGCTTCTCTTCAGTCCAATACACTGTACTTGCTGGGAACAGACGCCAGTGCTATTTGCACTGTGTATGGCAATGGGAGCGCAATAGTGACTCTTCTTAGCAGAAAACAACTCTTGCTCGTAGGACCAGAAACTGCATGGGATTCAACTCCGTTTAGGACTGGGAAACAAACGCTAGCTCGCCTTGCAAGAAACACACTCTGCTTTTGAGAAAACAGCACTCTTCTACTCTCCTGTGTTTCCTATAGGGCCAGAACAGTGAGCTTGCTCAGAACAAAAGAACTGTGCTTCCTACACACACGGGGCATATCTAGTTCAACTCTGCTTAGGAAACTGACAAGAACAGTAGCTTCTCTTCAGTCCAATACACTGTACTTGCTGGGAACAGACGCCAGTGCTATTTGCACTGTGTATGGCAATGGGAGCGCAATAGTGACTCTTCTTAGCAGAAAACAACTCTTGCTCATAGGACCAGAAACTTCATGGGATTCAACTCCGTTTAGGACTGGGAAACAAACGCTAGCTCGCCTTGCAAGAAACACACTCTGCTTTTGAGAAAACAGCACTCTTCTACTCTCCTGTGTTTCCTATAGGGCCAGAACAGTGAGCTTGCTCAGAACAAAAGAACTGTGCTTCTACACACACGGGCATATCTAGTTCAACTCTGCTTAGGAAACTGACAAGAACAGTAGCTTCTCTTCAGTCCAATACACTGTACTTGCTGGGAACAGACGCGAGTGCTATTTGCACTGTGTATGGCAATGGGAGCGCAATAGTGACTCTTCTTAGCAGAAAAAAATTCTTGCTCGTAGGACCAGAAACTGAATGGGATTCAAACTCCGTTTAGGACTGGGAAACAAACGCTAGCTCGCCTTGCAAGAAACACACTCTGCTTTTGAGAAAACAGCACTCTTCTACTCTCCTGTGTTTCCTATAGGGCCAGAACAGTGAGCTTGCTCAGAACAAAAGAACTGTGCTTCCTACACACACGGGGCATATCTAGTTCAACTCTGCTTAGGAAACTGACAAGAACAGTAGCTTCTCTTCAGTCCAATACACTGTACTTGCTGGGAACAGACGCCAGTGCTATTTGCACTGTGTATGGCAATGGGAGCGCAATAGTGACTCTTCTTAGCAGAAAACAACTCTTGCTCGTAGGACCAGAAACTGCATGGGATTCAACTCCGTTTAGGACTGGGAAACAAACGCTAGCTCGCCTTGCAAGAAACACACTCTGCTTTTGAGAAAACAGCACTCTTCTACTCTCCTGTGTTTCCTATAGGGCCAGAACAGTGAGCTTGCTCAGAACAAAAGAACTGTGCTTCCTACACACACGGGGCATATCTAGTTCAACTCTGCTTAGGAAACTGACAAGAACAGTAGCTTCTCTTCAGTCCAATACACTGTACTTGCTGGGAACAGACGCGAGTGCTATTTGCACTGTGTATGGCAATGGGAGCGCAATAGTGACTCTTCTTAGCAGAAAAAAATTCTTGCTCGTAGGACCAGAAACTGAATGGGATTCAAACTCCGTTTAGGACTGGGAAACAAACGCTAGCTCGCCTTGCAAGAAACACACTCTGCTTTTGAGAAAACAGCACTCTTCTACTCTCCTGTGTTTCCTATAGGGCCAGAACAGTGAGCTTGCTCAGAACAAAAGAACTGTGCTTCCTACACACACGGGGCATATCTAGTTCAACTCTGCTTAGGAAACTGACAAGAACAGTAGCTTCTCTTCAGTCCAATACACTGTACTTGCTGGGAACAGACGCCAGTGCTATTTGCACTGTGTATGGCAATGGGAGCGCAATAGTGACTCTTCTTAGCAGAAAACAACTCTTGCTCATAGGACCAGAAACTGCATGGGATACAACTCTGTTTAGGACTGGGAAACAAACGCTAGCTCGCCTTGCAAGAAACACACTCTGCTTTTGAGAAAACAGCACTCTTCTACTCTCCTGTGTTTCCTATAGGGCCAGAACAGTGAGCTTGCTCAGAACAAAAGAACTGTGCTTCCTACACACACGGGGCATATCTAGTTCAACTCTGCTTAGGAAACTGACAAGAACAGTAGCTTCTCTTCAGTCCAATACACTGTACTTGCTGGGAACAGACGCGAGTGCTATTTGCACTGTGTATGGCAATGGGAGCGCAATAGTGACTCTTCTTAGCAGAAAACAACTCTTGCTCGTAGGACCAGAAACTGCATGGGATTCAACTCCGTTTAGGACTGGGAAACAAACGCTAGCTCGCCTTGCAAGAAACACACTCTGCTTTTGAGAAAACAGCACTCTTCTACTCTCCTGTGTTTCCTATAGGGCCAGAACAGTGAGCTTGCTCAGAACAAAAGAACTGTGCTTCTACACACACGGGGCATATGTAGTTCAACTCTGCTTAGGAAACTGACAAGAACAGTAGCTTCTCTTCAGTCCAATACACTGTACTTGCTGGGAACAGACGCCAGTGCTATTTGCACTGTGTATGGCAATGGGAGCGCAATAGTGACTCTTCTTAGCAGAAAACAACTCTTGCTCGTAGGACCAGAAACTGCATGGGATTCAACTCCGTTTAGGACTGGGAAACAAACGCTAGCTCGCCTTGCAAGAAACACACTCTGCTTTTGAGAAAACAGCACTCTTCTACTCTCCTGTGTTTCCTATAGGGCCAGAACAGTGAGCTTGCTCAGAACAAAAGAACTGTGCTTCCTACACACACGGGGCATATCTAGTTCAACTCTGCTTAGGAAACTGACAAGAACAGTAGCTTATCTTCAGTCCAATACACTGTACTTGCTGGGAACAGACGCGAGTGCTATTTGCACTGTGTATGGCAATGGGAGCGCAATAGTGACTCTTCTTAGCAGAAAACAACTCTTGCTCGTAGGACCAGAAACTGCATGGGATTCAACTCCGTTTAGGACTGGGAAACAAACACTAGCTCGCCTTGCAAGAAACACACTCTGCTTTTGAGAAAACAGCACTCTTCTACTCTCCTGTGTTTCCTATAGGACCAGAACAGTGAGCTTGCTCAGAACAAAAGAACTGTGCTTCCTACACACACGGGGCATATCTAGTTCAACTCTGCTTAGGAAACTGACAAGAACAGTAGCTTCTCTTCAGTCCAATACACTGTACTTGCTGGGAACAGACGCGAGTGCTATTTGCACTGCATATGGCAATGGGAGCGCAATAGTGACTCTTCTTAGCAGAAAACAACTCTTGCTCGTAGGACCAGAAACTGCATGGGATTCAACTCCGTTTAGGACTGGGAAACAAACGCTAGCTCGCCTTGCAAGAAACACACTCTGCTTTTGAGAAAACAGCACTCTTCTACTCTCCTGTGTTTCCTATAGGGCCAGAACAGTGAGCTTGCTCAGAACAAAAGAACTGTGCTTCCTACACACACGGGGCATATCTAGTTCAACTCTGCTTAGGAAACTGACAAGAACAGTAGCTTCTCTTCAGTCCAATACACTGTACTTGCTGGGAACAGATGCGAGTGCTATTTGCACTGTGTATGGCAATGGGAGCGCAATAGTGACTCTTCTTAGCAGAAAACAACTCTTGCTCGTAGGACCAGAAACTGCATGGGATTCAACTCCGTTTAGGACTGGGAAACAAACGCTAGCTCGCCTTGCAAGAAACACACTCTGCTTTTGAGAAAACAGCACTCTTCTACTCTCCTGTGTTTCCTATAGGGCCAGAACAGTGAGCTTGCTCAGAACAAAAGAACTGTGCTTCCTACACACACGGGGCATATCTAGTTCAACTCTGCTTAGGAAACTGACAAGAACAGTAGCTTATCTTCAGTCCAATACACTGTACTTGCTGGGAACAGACGCGAGTGCTATTTGCACTGTGTATGGCAATGGGAGCGCAATAGTGACTCCTCTTAGCAGAAAACAACTCTTGCTCGTAGGACCAGAAACTGCATGGGATTCAACTCCGTTTAGGACTGGGAAACAAACGCTAGCTCGCCTTGCAAGAAACACACTCTGCTTTTGAGAAAACAGCACTCTTCTACTCTCCTGTGTTTCCTATAGGGCCAGAACAGTGAGCTTGCTCAGAACAAAAGAACTGTGCTTCCTACACACACGGGGCATATCTAGTTCAACTCTGCTTAGGAAACTGACAAGAACAGTAGCTTCTCTTCAGTCCAATACACTGTACTTGCTGGGAACAGACGCCAGTGCTATTTGCACTGTGTATGGCAATGGGAGCGCAATAGTGACTCTTCTTAGCAGAAAACAACTCTTGCTCGTAGGACCAGAAACTGCATGGGATTCAACTCCGTTTAGGACTGGGAAACAAACGCTAGCTCGCCTTGCAAGAAACACACTCTGCTTTTGAGAAAACAGCACTCTTCTACTCTCCTGTGTTTCCTATAGGGCCAGAACAGTGAGCTTGCTCAGAACAAAAGAACTGTGCTTCCTACACACACGGGGCATATCTAGTTCAACTCTGCTTAGGAAACTGACAAGAACAGTAGCTTCTCTTCAGTCCAATACACTGTACTTGCTGGGAACAGACGCGAGTGCTATTTGCACTGTGTATGGCAATGGGAGCGCAATAGTGACTCTTCTTAGCAGAAAACAACTCTTGCTCGTAGGACCAGAAACTGCATGGGATTCAACTCCGTTTAGGACTGGGAAACAAACGCTAGCTCGCCTTGCAAGAAACACACTCTGCTTTTGAGAAAACAGCACTCTTCTACTCTCCTGTGTTTCCTATAGGGCCAGAACAGTGAGCTTGCTCAGAACAAAAGAACTGTGCTTCCTACACACACGGGGCATATCTAGTTCAACTCTGCTTAGGAAACTGACAAGAACAGTAGCTTCTCTTCAGTCCAATACACTGTAGTTGCTGGGAACAGACGCCAGTGCTATTTGCACTGTGTATGGCAATGGGAGCGCAATAGTGACTCTTCTTAGCAGAAAACAACTCTTGCTCGTAGGACCAGAAACTGCATGGGATTCAACTCCGTTTAGGACTGGGAAACAAACGCTAGCTCGCCTTGCAAGAAACACACTCTGCTTTTGAGAAAACAGCACTCTTCTACTCTCCTGTGTTTCCTATAGGGCCAGAACAGTGAGCTTGCTCAGAACAAAAGAACTGTGCTTCCTACACACACGGGGCATATCTAGTTCAACTCTGCTTAGGAAACTGACAAGAACAGTAGCTTCTCTTCAGTCCAATACACTGTACTTGCTGGGAACAGACGCCAGTGCTATTTGCACTGTGTATGGCAATGGGAGCGCAATAGTGACTCTTCTTAGCAGAAAACAACTCTTGCTCGTAGGACCAGAAACTGCATGGGATTCAACTCCGTTTAGGACTGGGAAACAAACGCTAGCTCGCCTTGCAAGAAACACACTCTGCTTTTGAGAAAACAGCACTCTTCTACTCTCCTGTGTTTCCTATAGGGCCAGAACAGTGAGCTTGCTCAGAACAAAAGAACTGTGCTTCCTACACACACGGGGCATATCTAGTTCAACTCTGCTTAGGAAACTGACAAGAACAGTAGCTTCTCTTCAGTCCAATACACTGTACTTGCTGGGAACAGACGCGAGTGCTATTTGCACTGTGTATGGCAATGGGAGCGCAATAGTGACTCTTCTTAGCAGAAAACAACTCTTGCTCGTAGGACCAGAAACTGCATGGGATTCAACTCCGTTTAGGACTGGGAAACAAACGCTAGCTCGCCTTGCAAGAAACACACTCTGCTTTTGAGAAAACAGCACTCTTCTACTCTCCTGTGTTTCCTATAGGGCCAGAACAGTGAGCTTGCTCAGAACAAAAGAACTGTGCTTCCTACACACACGGGGCATATCTAGTTCAACTCTGCTTAGGAAACTGACAAGAACAGTAGCTTCTCTTCAGTCCAATACACTGTACTTGCTGGGAACAGACGCGAGTGCTATTTGCACTGTGTATGGCAATGGGAGCGCAATAGTGACTCTTCTTAGCAGAAAAAAATTCTTGCTCGTAGGACCAGAAACTGAATGGGATTCAAACTCCGTTTAGGACTGGGAAACAAACGCTAGCTCGCCTTGCAAGAAACACACTCTGCTTTTGAGAAAACAGCACTCTTCTACTCTCCTGTGTTTCCTATAGGACCAGAACAGTGAGCTTGCTCAGAACAAAAGAACTGTGCTTCCTACACACACGGGGCATATCTAGTTCAACTCTGCTTAGGAAACTGACAAGAACAGTAGCTTCTCTTCAGTCCAATACACTGTACTTGCTGGGAACAGACGCCAGTGCTATTTGCACTGTGTATGGCAATGGGAGCGCAATAGTGACTCTTCTTAGCAGAAAACAACTCTTGCTCGTAGGACCAGAAACTGCATGGGATTCAACTCCGTTTAGGACTGGGAAACAAACGCTAGCTCGCCTTGCAAGAAACACACTCTGCTTTTGAGGAAACAGCACTCTTCTACTCTCCTGTGTTTCCTATAGGGCCAGAACAGTGAGCTTGCTCAGAACAAAAGAACTGTGCTTCCTACACACACGGGGCATATCTAGTTCAACTCTGCTTAGTAAACTGACAAGAACAGTAGCTTCTCTTCAGTCCAATACACTGTACTTGCTGGGAACAGACGCGAGTGCTATTTGCACTGTGTATGGCAATGGGAGTGCAATAGTGACTCTTCTTAGCAGAAAACAACTCTTGCTCATAGGACCAGAAACTGCATGGGATTCAACTCTGTTTAGGACTGGGAAACAAACGCTAGCTCGCCTTGCAAGAAACACACTCTGCTTTTGAGAAAACAGCACTCTTCTACTCTCCTGTGTTTCCTATAGGGCCAGAACAGTGAGCTTGCTCAGAACAAAAGAACTGTGCTTCCTACACACACGGGGCATATCTAGTTCAACTCTGCTTAGGAAACTGACAAGAACAGTAGCTTCTCTTCAGTCCAATACACTGTACTTGCTGGGAACAGACGCGAGTGCTATTTGCACTGTGTATGGCAATGGGAGCGCAATAGTGACTCTTCTTAGCAGAAAACAACTCTTGCTCGTAGGACCAGAAACTGCATGGGATTCAACTCCGTTTAGGACTGGGAAACAAACGCTAGCTCGCCTTGCAAGAAACACACTCTGCTTTTGAGAAAACAGCACTCTTCTACTCTCCTGTGTTTCCTATAGGGCCAGAACTGTGAGCTTGCTCAGAACAAAAGAACTGTGCTTCCTACACACACGGGGCATATCTAGTTCAACTCTGCTTAGGAAACTGACAAGAACAGTAGCTTCTCTTCAGTCCAATACACTGTACTTGCTGGGAACAGACGCCAGTGCTATTTGCACTGTGTATGGCAATGGGAGGGCAATAGTGACTCTTCTTAGCAGAAAACAACTCTTGCTCGTAGGACCAGAAACTGCATGGGATTCAACTCCGTTTAGGACTGGGAAACAAACGCTAGCTCGCCTTGCAAGAAACACACTCTGCTTTTGAGAAAACAGCACTCTTCTACTCTCCTGTGTTTCCTATAGGGCCAGAACAGTGAGCTTGCTCAGAACAAAAGAACTGTGCTTCCTACACACACGGGGCATATCTAGTTCAACTCTGCTTAGGAAACTGACAAGAACAGTAGCTTCTCTTCAGTCCAATACACTGTACTTGCTGGGAACAGACGCCAGTGCTATTTGCACTGTGTATGGCAATGGGAGCGCAATAGTGACTCTTCTTAGCAGAAAACAACTCTTGCTCGTAGGACCAGAAACTGCATGGGATTCAACTCCGTTTAGGACTGGGAAACAAACGCTAGCTCGCCTTGCAAGAAACACACTCTGCTTTTGAGAAAACAGCACTCTTCTACTCTCCTGTGTTTCCTATAGGGCCAGAACAGTGAGCTTGCTCAGAACAAAAGAACTGTGCTTCCTACACACACGGGCATATCTAGTTCAACTCTGCTTAGGAAACTGACAAGAACAGTAGCTTCTCTTCAGTCCAATACACTGTACTTGCTGGGAACAGACGCGAGTGCTATTTGCACTGCATATGGCAATGGGAGCGCAATAGTGACTCTTCTTAGCAGAAACAACTCTTGCTCGTAGGACCAGAAACTGCATGGGATTCAACTCCGTTTAGGACTGGGAAACAAACGCTAGCTCGCCTTGCAAGAAACACACTCTGCTTTTGAGAAAACAGCACTCTTCTACTCTCCTGTGTTTCCTATAGGGCCAGAACAGTGAGCTTGCTCAGAACAAAAGAACTGTGCTTCCTACACACACGGGGCATATCTAGTTCAACTCTGCTTAGGAAACTGACAAGAACAGTAGCTTCTCTTCAGTCCAATACACTGTACTTGCTGGGAACAGACGCCAGTGCTATTTGCACTGTGTATGGCAATGGGAGCTCAATAGTGACTCTTCTTAGCAGAAAACAACTCTTGCTCGTAGGACCAGAATCTGCATGGGATTCAACTCCGTTTAGGACTG
>NW_026738012.1:0-27382 GCF_949786415.1 Peromyscus eremicus
GGACTGAAGAGAAGCTACTGTTCTTGTCAGTTTCCTAAGCAGAGTTGAACTAGATATGCCCCGTGTGTGTAGGAAGCACAGTTCTTTTGTTCTGAGCAAGCTCACTGTCCTGGCCCTATAGGAAACACAGGAGAGTAGAAGAGTGCTGTTTTCTCAAAAGCAGAGTGTGTTTCTTGCAAGGCGAGCTAGCGTTTGTTTCCCAGTCCTAAACGGAGTTGAATCCCATGCAGTTTCTGCTCCTCCTAGCAAGAGTTGTTTTCTCCAAAGAAGAGTCACTGTTGCGCTACCATTGCTGTACACAGTGCAAATACCACTCGCGTCTGTTCCCAGCAAGTACAGTGTATTGAACTGAAGAGAAGCTACTGTTCTTGTCAGTTTCCTAAGCAGAGTTGAACTAGATATGCCCCGTGTGTGTAGGAAGCACAGTTCTTTTGTTCTGAGCAAGCTCACTGTTCTGGCCCTATAGGAAACACAGGAGAGTAGAAGAGTGCTGTTTTCTCAAAAGCAGAGTGTGTTTCTTGCAAGGCGAGCTAGCGTTTGTTTCCCAGTCCTAAACGGAGTTGAATCCCATGCAGTTTCTGGTCCTACGAGCAAGAGTTGTTTTCTGCTAAGAAGAGTCACTATTGCGCTCCCATTGCCATACACAGTGCAAATAGCACTCGCGTCTGTTCCCAACAAGTACAGTGTATTGGACTGAAGAGAAGCTACTGTTCTTGTCAGTTTCCTAAGCAGAGTTGAACTAGATATGCCCCGTGTGTGTAGGAAGCACAGTTCTTTTGTTCTGAGCAAGCTCACTGTTCTGGCCCTATAGGAAACACAGGAGAGTAGAAGAGTGCTGTTTTCTCAAAAGCAGAGTGTGTTTCTTGCAAGGCGAGCTAGCGTTTGTTTCCCAGTCCTAAACGGAGTTGAATCCCATGCAGTTTCTGGTCCTACGAGCAAGAGTTGTTTTCTGCTAAGAAGAGTCACTATTGCGCTCCCATTGCCATACACAGTGCAAATAGCACTCGCGTCTGTTCCCAGCAAGTACAGTGTATTGGACTGAAGAGAAGCTACTGTTCTGGTCAGTTTCCTAAGCAAAGTTGAACTAGATATGCCCCGTGTGTGTAGGAAGCACAGTTCTTTTGTTCTGAGCAAGCTCGCTCTTCTGGCCCTATAGGAAACACAGGAGAGTAGAAGAGTGCTGATTTCTCAAAAGCAGAGTGTGTTTCTTGCAAGGCGAGCTAGCGTTTGTTTCCCAGTCCTAAACGGAATTGAATCCCATGCAGTTTCTGGTCCTACGAGCAAGAGTTGTTTTCTGCTAAGAAGAGTCACTATTGCGCTCCCATTGCCATACACAGTGCAAATAGCACTCGCTTCTGTTCCCAGCAAGTACAGTGTATTGGACTGTAGAGAAGCTACTGTTCTTGTCAGTTTCCTAAGCAGAGTTGAACTAGATATGCCCCGTGTGTGTAGGAAGCACAGTTCTTTTGTTCTGAGCAAGCTCACTGTTCTGGCCCTATAGGAAACACAGGAGAGTAGAAGAGTGCTGTTTTCTCAAAAGCAGAGTGTGTTTCTTGTAAGGCGAGCTAGCGTTTGTTTCCCAGTCCTAAACGGAGCTGAATCCCATGCAGATTCTGGTCCTACGAGCAAGAGTTGTTTTCTGCTAAGAAGAGTCACTATTGCGCTCCCATTGCCATACACAGTGCAAATAGCACTCGCGTCTGTTCCCAGCAAGTACAGTGTATTGGACTGAAGAGAAGCTACTGTTCTGGTCAGTTTCCTAAGCAGAGTTGAACTAGATATGCCCCGTGTGTGTAGGAAGCACAGTTCTTTTGTTCTGAGCAAGCTCACTGTTCTGGCCCTATAGGAAACACAGGAGAGTAGAAGAGTGCTGTTTTCTCAAAAGCAGAGTGTGTTTCTTGCAAGGCGAGCTAGCGTTTGTTTCCCAGTCCTAAACGGAGTTGAATCCCATGCAGTTTCTGGTCCTACGAGCAAGAGTTGTTTTCTGCTAAGAAGAGTCACTATTGCGCTCCCATTGCCATACACAATGCAAATAGCACTCGCGTCTGTTCCCAGGAAGTACAGTGTATTGGACTGAAGAGAAGCTACTGTTCTGGTCAGTTTCCTAAGCAGAGTTGAACTAGATATGCCCCGTGTGTGTAGGAAGCACAGTTCTTTGGTTCTGAGCAAGCTCACTGTTCTGGCCCTATAGGAAACACAGGAGAGTAGAAGAGTGCTGTTTTCTCAAAAGCAGAGTGTGTTTCTTGCAAGGCGAGCTAGCGTTTGTTTCCCAGTCCTAAACGGAGTTGAATCCCATGCAGTTTCTGGTCCTACGAGCAAGAGTTGTTTTCTGCTAAGAAGAGTCACTATTGCGCTCCCATTGCCATACACAATGCAAATAGCACTCGCGTCTGTTCCCAGCAAGTACAGTGTATTGGACTGAAGAGAAGCTACTGTTCTTGTCAGTTTCCTAAGCAGAGTTGAACTAGATATGCCCCGTGTGTGTAGGAAGCACAGTTCTTTTATTCTGAGCAAGCTCACTGTTCTGGCCCTATAGGAAACACAGGAGAGTAGAAGAGTGCTGTTTTCTCAAAAGCAGAGTGTGTTTCTTGCAAGGCGAGCTAGCGTTTGTTTCCCAGTCCTAAACGGAGTTGAATCCCATGCAGTTTCTGGTCCTACGAGCAAGAGTTGTTTTCTGCTAAGAAGAGTCACTATTGCGCTCCCATTGCCATAGACAGTGCAAATAGCACTCGCGTCTGTTCCCAGCAAGTACAGTGTATTGGACTGAAAAGAAGCTACTGTTCTGGTCAGTTTCCTAAGCACAGTTGAACTAGATATTCCCCGTGTGTGTAGGAAGCACAGTTCTTTTGTTCTGAGCAAGCTCACTGTTCTGGCCCAATAGGAAACACAGGAGAGTAGAAGAGTGCTGTTTTCTCAAAAGCAGAGTGTGTTTCTTGCAAGGCGAGCTAGCGTTTGTTTCCCAGTCCTAAACGGAGTAGAATCCCATGCAGTTTCTGGTCCTACGAGCAAGAGTTGTTTTCTGCTAAGAAGAGTCACTATTGCGCTCCCATTGCCATAGACAGTGCAAATAGCACTCGCGTCTGTTCCCAGCAAGTACAGTGTATTGGACTGAAGAGAAGCTACTGTTCTGGTCAGTTTCCTAAGCAGAGTTGAACTAGATATGCCCCATGTGTGTAGGAAGCACAGTTCTTTTGTTCTGAGCAAGCTCGCTGTTCTGGCCCTATAGGAAACACAGGAGAGTAGAAGAGTGCTGTTTTCTCAAAAGCAGAGTGTGTTTCTTGCAAGGCGAGCTAGCGTTTGTTTCCCAGTCCTAAACGGAGTTGAATCCCATGCAGTTTCTGGTCCTACGAGCAAGAGTTGTTTTCTGCTAAGAAGAGTCACTATTGCGCTCCCATTGCCATACACAGTGCAAATAGCACTCGCGTCTGTTCCCAGCAAGTACAGTGTATTGGACTGAAGAGAAGCTACTGTTCTTGTCAGTTTCCTAAGCAGAGTTGAACTAGATATGCCCCGTGTGTGTAGGAAGCACAGTTCTTTTGTTCTGAGCAAGCTCACTGTTCTGGCCCTATAGGAAACACAGGAGAGTAGAAGAGTGCTGTTTTCTCAAAAGCAGAGTGTGTTTCTTGCAAGACGAGCTAGCGTTTGTTTCCCAGTCCTAAACGGAGTTGAATCCCATGCAGTTTCTGGTCCTACGAGCAAGAGTTGTTTTCTGCTAAGAAGAGTCACTATTGCGCTCCCATTGCCATACACAGTGCAAATAGCACTCGCGTCTGTTCCCAGCAAGTACAGTGTATTGGACTGAAGAGAAGCTACTGTTCTGGTCAGTTTCCTAAGCAAAGTTGAACTAGATATGCCCCGTGTGTGTAGGAAGCACAGTTCTTTTGTTCTGAGCAAGCTCGCTCTTCTGGCCCTATAGGAAACACAGGAGAGTAGAAGAGTGCTGATTTCTCAAAAGCAGAGTGTGTTTCTTGCAAGGCGAGCTAGCGTTTGTTTCCCAGTCCTAAACGGAATTGAATCCCATGCAGTTTCTGGTCCTACGAGCAAGAGTTGTTTTCTGCTAAGAAGAGTCACTATTGCGCTCCCATTGCCATACACAGTGCAAATAGCACTCGCTTCTGTTCCCAGCAAGTACAGTGTATTGGACTGTAGAGAAGCTACTGTTCTTGTCAGTTTCCTAAGCAGAGTTGAACTAGATATGCCCCGTGTGTGTAGGAAGCACAGTTCTTTTGTTCTGAGCAAGCTCACTGTTCTGGCCCTATAGGAAACACAGGAGAGTAGAAGAGTGCTGTTTTCTCAAAAGCAGAGTGTGTTTCTTGTAAGGCGAGCTAGCGTTTGTTTCCCAGTCCTAAACGGAGCTGAATCCCATGCAGATTCTGGTCCTACGAGCAAGAGTTGTTTTCTGCTAAGAAGAGTCACTATTGCGCTCCCATTGCCATACACAGTGCAAATAGCACTCGCGTCTGTTCCCAGCAAGTACAGTGTATTGGACTGAACTGAAGCTACTGTTCTTGTCAGTTTCCTAAGCAGAGTTGAACTAGATATGCCCCGTGTGTGTAGGAAGCACAGTTCTTTTGTTCTGAGCAAGCTCACTGTTCTGGCCCTATAGGAAACACAGGAGAGAAGAAGAGTTCTGTTTTCTCAAAAGCAGAGTGTGTTTCTTGCAAGGCGAGCTAGCGTTTGTTTCCCAGTCCTAAACGGAGTTGAATCCCATGCAGATTCTGGTCCTACGAGCAAGAGTTGTTTTCTGCTAAGAAGAGTCACTATTGCGCTCCCATTGCCATACACAGTGCAAATAGCACTCGCGTCTGTTCCCAGCAAGTACAGTGTATTGGACTGAAGAGAAGCTACTGTTCTGGTCAGTTTCCTAAGCAGAGTTGAACTAGATATGCCCCGTGTGTGTAGGAAGCACAGTTCTTTGGTTCTGAGCAAGCTCACTGTTCTGGCCCTATAGGAAACACAGGAGAGTAGAAGAGTGCTGTTTTCTCAAAAGCAGAGTGTGTTTCTTGCAAGGCGAGCTAGCGTTTGTTTCCCAGTCCTAAACGGAGTTGAATCCCATGCAGTTTCTGGTCCTACGAGCAAGAGTTGTTTTCTGCTAAGAAGAGTCACTATTGCGCTCCCATTGCCATACACAATGCAAATAGCACTCGCGTCTGTTCCCAGCAAGTACAGTGTATTGGACTGAAGAGAAGCTACTGTTCTGGTCAGTTTCCTAAGCAGAGTTGAACTAGATATGCCCCGTGTGTGTAGGAAGCACAGTTCTTTTATTCTGAGCAAGCTCACTGTTCTGGCCCTATAGGAAACACAGGAGAGTAGAAGAGTGCTGTTTTCTCAAAAGCAGAGTGTGTTTCTTGCAAGGCGAGCTAGCGTTTGTTTCCCAGTCCTAAACGGAGTTGAATCCCATGCAGTTTCTGGTCCTACGAGCAAGAGTTGTTTTCTGCTAAGAAGAGTCACTATTGCGCTCCCATTGCCATAGACAGTGCAAATAGCACTCGCGTCTGTTCCCAGCAAGTACAGTGTATTGGACTGAAGAGAAGCTACTGTTCTGGTCAGTTTCCTAAGCACAGTTGAACTAGATATTCCCCGTGTGTGTAGGAAGCACAGTTCTTTTGTTCTGAGCAAGCTCACTGTTCTGGCCCAATAGGAAACACAGGAGAGTAGAAGAGTGCTGTTTTCTCAAAAGCAGAGTGTGTTTCTTGCAAGGCGAGCTAGCGTTTGTTTCCCAGTCCTAAACGGAGTAGAATCCCATGCAGTTTCTGGTCCTACGAGCTAGAGTTGTTTTCTGCTAAGAAGAGTCACTATTGCGCTCCCATTGCCATAGACAGTGCAAATAGCACTCGCGTCTGTTCCCAGCAAGTACAGTGTATTGGACTGAAGAGAAGCTACTGTTCTGGTCAGTTTCCTAAGCAGAGTTGAACTAGATATGCCCCATGTGTGTAGGAAGCACAGTTCTTTTGTTCTGAGCAAGCTCGCTGTTCTGGCCCTATAGGAAACACAGGAGAGTAGAAGAGTGCTGTTTTCTCAAAAGCAGAGTGTGTTTCTTGCAAGGCGAGCTAGCGTTTGTTTCCCAGTCCTAAACGGAGTTGAATCCCATGCAGTTTCTGGTCCTACGAGCAAGAGTTGTTTTCTGCTAAGAGTCACTATTGCGCTCCCATTGCCATACACAATGCAAATAGCACTCGCGTCTGTTCCCAGCAAGTACAGTGTATTGGACTGTAGAGAAGCTACTGTTCTTGTCAGTTTCCTAAGCAGAGTTGAACTAGATATGCCCCGTGTGTGTAGGAAGCACAGTTCTTTTGTTCTGAGCAAGCTCACTGTTCTGGCCCTATAGGAAACACAAAAGAGTAGAAGAGTGCTGTTTTCTCAAAAGCAGAGTGTGTTTCTTGCAAGGCGAGCTAGCGTTTGTTTCCCAGTCCTAAACGGAGTTGAATCCCATGCAGTTTGTGGTCCTACGAGCAAGAGTTGTTTTCTGCTAAGAAGAGTCACTATTGCGCTCCCATTGCCATACACAGTGCAAATAGCACTCGCGTCTGTTCCCAGCAAGTACAGTGTATTGGACTGAAGAGAAGCTACTGTTCTTGTCAGTTTCCTAAGCAGAGTTGAACTAGATATGCCCCGTGTGTGTAGGAAGCACAGTTCTTTTGTTCTGAGCAAGCTCACTGTTCTGGCCCTATAGGAAACACAGGAGAGTAGAAGAGTGCTTTTTTCTCAAAAGCAGAGTGTGTTTCTTGCAAGACGAGCTAGCGTTTGTTTCCCAGTCCTAAACGGAGTTGAATCCCATGCAGTTTCTGGTCCTACGAGCAAGAGTTGTTTTCTGCTAAGAAGAGTCACTATTGCGCTCCCATTGCCATACACAGTGCAAATAGCACTCGCGTCTGTTCCCAGCAAGTACAGTGTATTGGACTGAAGAGAAGCTACTGTTCTTGTCAGTTTCCTAAGCAGAGTTGAACTAGATATGCCCCGTGTGTGTAGGAAGCACAGTTCTTTTGTTCTGAGCAAGCTCACTGTTCTGGCCCTACAGGAAACACAGGAGAGTAGAAGAGTGCTGTTTTCTCAAAAGCAGAGTGTTTTTCTTGCAAGGCGAGCTAGCGTTTGTTTCCCAGTCCTAAACGGAGTAGAATCCCATGCAGTTTCTGGTCCTACGAGCAAGAGTTGTTTTCTGCTAAGAAGAGTCACTATTGCGCTCCCATTGCCATACACAGTGCAAATAGCACTCGCGTCTGTTCCCAGCAAGTACAGTGTATTGGACTGAAGAGAAGCTACTGTTCTGGTCAGTTTCCTAAGCAGAGTTGAACTAGATATGCCCCGTGTGTGTAGGAAGCACAGTTCTTTTGTTCTGAGCAAGCTCACTGTTCTGGCCCTATAGGAAACACAGGAGAGTAGAAGAGTGCTGTTTTCTCAAAAGCAGAGTGTGTTTCTTGCAAGGCGAGCTAGCGTTTGTTTCCCAGTCCTAAACGGAGTTGAATCCCATGCAGATTCTGGTCCTACGAGCAAGAGTTGTTTTCTGCTAAGAAGAGTCACTATTGCGCTCCCATTGCCATACACAGTGCAAATAGCACTCGCTTCTGTTCCCAGCAAGTACAGTGTATTGGACTGAAGAGAAGGTACTGTTCTGGTCAGTTTCCTAAGCAGAGTTGAACTAGATATGCCCCGTGTGTGTAGGAAGCACAGTTCTTTTGTTCTGAGAAAGCTCACTGTTCTGGCCCTATAGGAAACACAGGAGAGTAGAAGAGTGCTGTTTTCTCAAAAGCAGAGTGTGTTTCTTGCAAGGCGAGCTAGCGTTTGTTTCCCAGTCCTAAACGGAGTTGAATCCCATGCAGTTTCTGGTCCTACGAGCAAGAGTTGTTTTCTGCTAAGAAGAGTCACTATTGCGCTCCCATTGCCATACACAGTGCAAATAGCACTCGCGTCTGTTCCCAGCAAGTACAGTGTATTGGACTGAAGAGAAGCTACTGTTCTGGTCAGTTTCCTAAGCAGAGTTGAACTAGATATGCCCCGTGTGTGTAGGAAGCACAGTTCTTTTGTTCTGAGCAAGCTCGCTGTTCTGGCCCTATAGGAAACACAGGAGAGTAGAAGAGTGCTGTTTTCTCAAAAGCAGAGTGTGTTTCTTGCAAGGCGAGCTAGCGTTTGTTTCCCAGTCCTAAACGGAGTTGAATCCCATGCAGTTTCTGGTCCTACGAGCAAGAGTTGTTTTCTGCTAAGAAGAGTCACTATTGCGCTCCCATTGCCATACACAATGCAAATAGCACTCGCGTCTGTTCCCAGCAAGTACAGTGTATTGGACTGAAGAGAAGCTACTGTTCTTGTCAGTTTCCTAAGCAGAGTTGAACTAGATATGCCCCGTGTGTGTAGGAAGCACAGTTCTTTTGTTCTGAGCAAGCTCACTGTTCTGGCCCTATAGGAAACACAGGAGAGTAGAAGAGTGCTGTTTTCTCAAAAGCAGAGTGTGTTTCTTGCAAGGCGAGCTAGCGTTTGTTTCCCAGTCCTAAACGGAGTTGAATCCCATGCAGATTCTGGTCCTACGAGCAAGAGTTGTTTTCTGCTAAGAAGAGTCACTATTGCGCTCCCATTGCCATACACAGTGCAAATAGCACTCGCGTCTGTTCCCAGCAAGTACAGGGTATTGGACTGAAGAGAAGCTACTGTTCTGGTCAGTTTCCTAAGCAGAGTTGAACTAGATATGCCCCGTGTGTGTAGGAAGCACAGTTCTTTGGTTCTGAGCAAGCTCACTGTTCTGGCCCTATAGGAAACACAGGAGAGTAGAAGAGTGCTGTTTTCTCAAAAGCAGAGTGTGTTTCTTGCAAGACGAGCTAGCGTTTGTTTCCCAGTCCTAAACGGAGTAGAATCCCATGCAGTTTCTGGTCCTACGAGCAAGAGTTGTTTTCTGCTAAGAAGAGTCACTATTGCGCTCCCATTGCCATACACAGTGCAAATAGCACTCGCGTCTGTTCCCAGCAAGTACAGTGTATTGGACTGAAGAGAAGCTACTGTTCTGGTCAGTTTCCTAAGCAGAGTTGAACTAGATATGCCCCGTGTGTGTAGGAAGCACAGTTCTTTTGTTCTGAGCAAGCTCACTGTTCTGGCCCTATAGGAAACACAGGAGAGTAGAAGAGTGCTGTTTTCTCAAAAGCAGAGTGTGTTTCTTGCAAGGCGAGCTAGCGTTTGTTTCCCAGTCCTAAACGGAGTTGAATCCCATGCAGATTCTGGTCCTACGAGCAAGAGTTGTTTTCTGCTAAGAAGAGTCACTATTGCGCTCCCATTGCCATACACAGTGCAAATAGCACTCGCTTCTGTTCCCAGCAAGTACAGTGTATTGGACTGAAGAGAAGGTACTGTTCTGGTCAGTTTCCTAAGCAGAGTTGAACTAGATATGCCCCGTGTGTGTAGGAAGCACAGTTCTTTTGTTCTGAGAAAGCTCACTGTTCTGGCCCTATAGGAAACACAGGAGAGTAGAAGAGTGCTGTTTTCTCAAAAGCAGAGTGTGTTTCTTGCAAGGCGAGCTAGCGTTTGTTTCCCAGTCCTAAACGGAGTTGAATCCCATGCAGATTCTGGTCCTACGAGCAAGAGTTGTTTTCTGCTAAGAAGAGTCACTATTGCGCTCCCTTTGACATACACAGTGCAAATAGCACTCGCGTCTGTTCCCAGCAAGTACAGGGTATTGGACTGAAGAGAAGCTACTGTTCTGGTCAGTTTCCTAAGCAGAGTTGAACTAGATATGCCCCGTGTGTGTAGGAAGCACAGTTCTTTGGTTCTGAGCAAGCTCACTGTTCTGGCCCTACAGGAAACACAGGAGAGTAGAAGAGTGCTGTTTTCTCAAAAGCAGAGTGTGTTTCTTGCAAGGCGAGCTAGCGTTTGTTTCCCAGTCCTAAACGGAGTAGAATCCCATGCAGTTTCTGGTCCTACGAGCAAGAGTTGTTTTCTGCTAAGAAGAGTCACTATTGCGCTCCCATTGCCATACACAGTGCAAATAGCACTCGCGTCTGTTCCCAGCAAGTACAGTGTATTGGACTGAAGAGAAGCTACTGTTCTGGTCAGTTTCCTAAGCAGAGTTGAACTAGATATGCCCCGTGTGTGTAGGAAGCACAGTTCTTTTGTTCTGAGCAAGCTCACTGTTCTGGCCCTATAGGAAACACAGGAGAGTAGAAGAGTGCTGTTTTCTCAAAAGCAGAGTGTGTTTCTTGCAAGGCGAGCTAGCGTTTGTTTCCCAGTCCTAAACGGAGTTGAATCCCATGCAGATTCTGGTCCTACGAGCAAGAGTTGTTTTCTGCTAAGAAGAGTCACTATTGCGCTCCCATTGCCATACACAGTGCAAATAGCACTCGCTTCTGTTCCCAGCAAGTACAGTGTATTGGACTGAAGAGAAGGTACTGTTCTGGTCAGTTTCCTAAGCAGAGTTGAACTAGATATGCCCCGTGTGTGTAGGAAGCACAGTTCTTTTGTTCTGAGAAAGCTCACTGTTCTGGCCCTATAGGAAACACAGGAGAGTAGAAGAGTGCTGTTTTCTCAAAAGCAGAGTGTGTTTCTTGCAAGGCGAGCTAGCGTTTGTTTCCCAGTCCTAAACGGAGTTGAATCCCATGCAGTTTCTGGTCCTACGAGCAAGAGTTGTTTTCTGCTAAGAAGAGTCACTATTGCGCTCCCATTGCCATACACAGTGCAAATAGCACTCGCGTCTGTTCCCAGCAAGTACAGTGTATTGGACTGAAGAGAAGCTACTGTTCTGGTCAGTTTCCTAAGCAGAGTTGAACTAGATATGCCCCGTGTGTGTAGGAAGCACAGTTCTTTTGTTCTGAGCAAGCTCGCTGTTCTGGCCCTATAGGAAACACAGGAGAGTAGAAGAGTGCTGTTTTCTCAAAAGCAGAGTGTGTTTCTTGCAAGGCGAGCTAGCGTTTGTTTCCCAGTCCTAAACGGAGTTGAATCCCATGCAGTTTCTGGTCCTACGAGCAAGAGTTGTTTTCTGCTAAGAAGAGTCACTATTGCGCTCCCATTGCCATACACAATGCAAATAGCACTCGCGTCTGTTCCCAGCAAGTACAGTGTATTGGACTGAAGAGAAGCTACTGTTCTTGTCAGTTTCCTAAGCAGAGTTGAACTAGATATGCCCCGTGTGTGTAGGAAGCACAGTTCTTTTGTTCTGAGCAAGCTCACTGTTCTGGCCCTATAGGAAACACAGGAGAGTAGAAGAGTGCTGTTTTCTCAAAAGCAGAGTGTGTTTCTTGCAAGGCGAGCTAGCGTTTGTTTCCCAGTCCTAAACGGAGTTGAATCCCATGCAGATTCTGGTCCTACGAGCAAGAGTTGTTTTCTGCTAAGAAGAGTCACTATTGCGCTCCCATTGCCATACACAGTGCAAATAGCACTCGCGTCTGTTCCCAGCAAGTACAGTGTATTGGACTGAAGAGAAGCTACTGTTCTGGTCAGTTTCCTAAGCAGAGTTGAACTAGATATGCCCCGTGTGTGTAGGAAGCACAGTTCTTTGGTTCTGAGCAAGCTCACTGTTCTGGCCCTATAGGAAACACAGGAGAGTAGAAGAGTGCTGTTTTCTCAAAAGCAGAGTGTGTTTCTTGCAAGGCGAGCTAGCGTTTGTTTCCCAGTCCTAAACGGAGTTGAATCCCATGCAGTTTCTGGTCCTACGAGCAAGAGTTGTTTTCTGCTAAGAAGAGTCACTATTGCGCTCCCATTGCCATACACAGTGCAAATAGCACTCGCGTCTGTTCCCAGCAAGTACAGTGTATTGGACTGAAGAGAAGCTACTGTTCTGGTCAGTTTCCTAAGCAGAGTTGAACTAGATATGCCCCGTGTGTGTAGGAAGCACAGTTCTTTTGTTCTGAGCAAGCTCACTGTTCTGGCCCTATAGGAAACACAGGAGAGTAGAAGAGGGCTGTTTTCTCAAAAGCAGAGTGTGTTTCTTGCAAGGCGAGCTAGCGTTTGTTTCCCAGTCCTAAACGGAGTTGAATCCCATGCAGTTTCTGGTCCTACGAGCAAGAGTTGTTTTCTGCTAAGAAGAGTCACTATTGCGCTCCCATTGCCATACACAGTGCAAATAGCACTCGCGTCTGTTCCCGGCAAGTACAGTGTATTGGACTGAAGAGAAGCTACTGTTCTGGTCAGTTTCCTAAGCAGAGTTGAACTAGATATGCCCCGTGTGTGTAGGAAGCACAGTTCTTTTGTTCTGAGCAAGCTCACTGTTCTGGCCCTATAGGAAACACAGGAGAGTAGGAGAGTGCTTTTTTCTCAAAAGCAGAGTGTGTTTCTTGCAAGACGAGCTAGCGTTTGTTTCCCAGTCCTAACCGGAGTTGAATCCCATGCAGTTTCTGGTCCTACGAGCAAGAGTTGTTTTCTGCTAAGAAGAGTCACTATTGCGCTCCCATTGCCATACACAGTGCAAATAGCACTCGCGTCTGTTCCCAGCAAGTACAGTGTATTGGACTGAAGAGAAGCTACTGTTCTTGTCAGTTTCCTAAGCAGAGTTGAACTAGATATGGCCCGTGTGTGTAGGAAGCACAGTTCTTTTGTTCTGAGCAAGCTCACTGTTCTGGCCCTACAGGAAACACAGGAGAGTAGAAGAGTGCTGTTTTCTCAAAAGCAGAGTGTGTTTCTTGCAAGGCGAGCTAGCGTTTGTTTCCCAGTCCTAAACGGAGTAGAATCCCATGCAGTTTCTGGTCCTACGAGCAAGAGTTGTTTTCTGCTAAGAAGAGTCACTATTGCGCTCCCATTGCCATACACAGTGCAAATAGCACTCGCGTCTGTTCCCAGCAAGTACAGTGTATTGGACTGAAGAGAAGCTACTGTTCTGGTCAGTTTCCTAAGCAGAGTTGAACTAGATATGCCCCGTGTGTGTAGGAAGCACAGTTCTTTTGTTCTGAGCAAGCTCACTGTTCTGGCCCTATAGGAAACACAGGAGAGTAGAAGAGTGCTGTTTTCTCAAAAGCAGAGTGTGTTTCTTGCAAGGCGAGCTAGCGTTTGTTTCCCAGTCCTAAACGGAGTTGAATCCCATGCAGATTCTGGTCCTACGAGCCAGAGTTGTTTTCTGCTAAGAAGAGTCACTATTGTGCTCCCATTGCCATACACAGTGCAAATAGCACTCGCTTCTGCTCCCACCAAGTACAGTGTATTGGACTGAAGAGAAGGTACTGTTCTGGTCAGTTTCCTAAGCAGAGTTGAACTAGATATGCCCCGTGTGTGTAGGAAGCACAGTTCTTTTGTTCTGAGAAAGCTCACTGTTCTGGCCCTATAGGAAACACAGGAGAGTAGAAGAGTGCTGTTTTCTCAAAAGCAGAGTGTGTTTCTTGCAAGGCGAGCTAGCGTTTGTTTCCCAGTCCTAAACGGAGTTGAATCCCATGCAGTTTCTGGTCCTACGAGCAAGAGTTGTTTTCTGCTAAGAAGAGTCACTATTGCGCTCCCATTGCCATACACAATGCAAATAGCACTCGCGTCTGTTCCCAGCAAGTACAGTGTATTGGACTGAAGAGAAGCTACTGTTCTGGTCAGTTTCCTAAGCAGAGTTGAACTAGATATGCCCCGTGTGTGTAGGAAGCACAGTTCTTTGGTTCTGAGCAAGCTCACTGTTCTGGCCCTATATGAAACACAGGAGAGTAGAAGAGTGCTGTTTTCTCAAAAGCAGAGTGTGTTTCTTGCAAGGCGAGCTAGCGTTTGTTTCCCAGTCCTAAACGGAGTTGAATCCCATGCAGTTTCTGGTCCTACGAGCAAGAGTTGTTTTCTGCTAAGAAGAGTCACTATTGCGCTCCCATTGCCATACACAATGCAAATAGCACTCGCGTCTGTTCCCAGCAAGTACAGTGTATTGGACTGTAGAGAAGCTACTGTTCTTGTCAGTTTCCTAAGCAGAGTTGAACTAGATATGCCCCGTGTGTGTAGGAAGCACAGTTCTTTTGTTCTGAGCAAGCTCACTGTTCTGGCCCTATAGGAAACACAGGAGAGTAGAAGAGTGCTGTTTTCTCAAAAGCAGAGTGTGTTTCTTGTAAGGCGATCTAGCGTTTGTTTCCCAGTCCTAAACGGAGTTGAATCCCATGCAGATTCTGGTCCTACGAGCAAGAGCTGTTTTCTGCTAAGAAGAGTCACTATTGCGCTCCCATTGCCATACACAGTGCAAATAGCACTCGCGTCTGTTCCCAGCAAGTACAGTGTATTGGACTGAAGAGAAGCTACTGTTCTTGTCAGTTTCCTAAGCAGAGTTGAACTAGATATTCCCCGTGTATGTAGGAAGCACAGTTCTTTTGTTCTGAGCAAGCTCACTGTTCTGGCCCTATAGGAAACACAGGAGAGTAGAAGAGTGCTGTTTTCTCAAAAGCAGAGTGTGTTTCTTGCAAGGCGAGCTAGCGTTTGTTTCCCAGTCCTAAATGGAGTTGAATCCCATGCAGATTCTGGTCCTACGAGCAAGAGTTGTTTTCTGCTAAGAAGAGTCACTATTGCGCTCCCATTGCCATACACAGTGCAAATAGCACTCGCGTCTGTTCCCAGCAAGTACAGTGTATTGGACTGAAGAGAAGCTACTGTTCTGGTCAGTTTCCTAAGCAGAGTTGAACTAGATATGCCCCGTGTGTGTAGGAAGCACAGTTCTTTGGTTCTGAGCAAGCTCACTGTTCTGGCCCTATAGGAAACACAGGAGAGTAGAAGAGTGCTGTTTTCTCAAAAGCAGAGTGTGTTTCTTGCAAGGCGAGCTAGCGTTTGTTTCCCAGTCCTAAACGGAGTTGAATCCCATGCAGTTTCTGGTCCTACGAGCAAGAGTTGTTTTCTGCTAAGAAGAGTCACTATTGCTCTCCCATTGCCATACACAATGCAAATAGCACTCGCGTCTGTTCCCAGCAAGTACAGTGTATTGGACTGAAGAGAAGCTACTGTTCTGGTCAGTTTCCTAAGCAGAGTTGAACTAGATATGCCCCGTGTGTGTAGGAAGCACAGTTCTTTTATTCTGAGCAAGCTCACTGTTCTGGCCCTATAGGAAACACAGGAGAGTAGAAGAGTGCTGTTTTCTCAAAAGCAGAGTGTGTTTCTTGTAAGGCGAGCTAGCGTTTGTTTCCCAGTCCTAAACGGAGCTGAATCCCATGCAGATTCTGGTCCTACGAGCAAGAGTTGTTTTCTGCTAAGAAGAGTCACTATTGCGCTCCCATTGCCATACACAGTGCAAATAGCACTCGCGTCTGTTCCCAGCAAGTACAGTGTATTGGACTGAACTGAAGCTATTGTTCTTGTCAGTTTCCTAAGCAGAGTTGAACTAGATATGCCCCGTGTGTGTAGGAAGCACAGTTCTTTTGTTCTGAGCAAGCTCACTGTTCTGGCCCTATAGGAAACACAGGAGAGTAGAAGAGTGCTGTTTTCTCAAAAGCAGAGTGTGTTTCTTGCAAGGCGAGCTAGCGTTTGTTTCCCAGTCCTAAACGGAGTAGAATCCCATGCAGTTTCTGGTCCTACGAGCAAGAGTTGTTTTCTGCTAAGAAGAGTCACTATTGCGCTCCCATTGCCATACACAGTGCAAATAGCACTGGCGTCTGTTCCCAGCAAGTACAGTGTATTGGACTGAAGAGAAGCTACTGTTCTGGTCAGTTTCCTAAGCAGAGTTGAACTAGATATGCCCCGTGTGTGTAGGAAGCACAGTTCTTTTGTTCTGAGCAAGCTCACTGTTCTGGCCCTATAGGAAACACAGGAGAGTAGAAGAGTGCTGTTTTCTCAAAAGCAGAGTGTGTTTCTTGCAAGGCGAGCTAGCGTTTGTTTCCCAGTCCTAAACGGAGTTGAATCCCATGCAGATTCTGGTCCTACGAGCAAGAGTTGTTTTCTGCTAAGAAGAGTCACTATTGCGCTCCCATTGCCATACACAGTGCAAATAGCACTCGCGTCTGTTCCCAGCAAGTACAGTGTATTGGACTGAAGAGAAGCTACTGTTCTGGTCAGTTTCCTAAGCAGAGTTGAACTAGATATGCCCCGTGTGTGTAGGAAGCACAGTTCTTTTGTTCTGAGCAAGCTCACTGTTCTGGCCCTATAGGAAACACAGGAGAGTAGAAGAGTGCTGTTTTCTCAAAAGCAGAGTGTGTTTCTTGCAAGGCGAGCTAGCGTTTGTTTCCCAGTCCTAAACGGAGTTGAATCCCATGCAGATTCTGGTCCTACGAGCCAGAGTTGTTTTCTGCTAAGAAGAGTCACTATTGTGCTCCCATTGCCATACACAGTGCAAATAGCACTCGCTTCTGCTCCCACCAAGTACAGTGTATTGGACTGAAG
The DNA here is from genome assembly GCF_949786415.1 of Peromyscus eremicus. Taxonomy (NCBI): domain Eukaryota; kingdom Metazoa; phylum Chordata; class Mammalia; order Rodentia; family Cricetidae; genus Peromyscus; species Peromyscus eremicus. The sequence continues at coordinate 16,222 of NW_026738012.1, forward strand.
AGAAGGTACTGTTCTGGTCAGTTTCCTAAGCAGAGTTGAACTAGATATGCCCCGTGTGTGTAGGAAGCACAGTTCTTTTGTTCTGAGCAAGCTCACTGTTCTGGCCCTATAGGAAACACAGGAGAGTAGAAGAGTGCTGTTTTCTCAAAAGCAGAGTGTGTTTCTTGCAAGGCGAGCTAGCGTTTGTTTCCCAGTCCTAAACGGAGTTGAATCCCATGCAGATTCTGGTCCTACGAGCAAGAGTTGTTTTCTGCTAAGAAGAGTCACTATTGCGCTCCCATTGCCATACACAGTGCAAATAGCACTCGCGTCTGTTCCCAGCAAGTACAGTGTATTGGACTGAAGAGAAGCTACTGTTCTGGTCAGTTTCCTAAGCAGAGTTGAACTAGATATGCCCCGTGTGTGTAGGAAGCACAGTTCTTTTGTTCTGAGCAAGCTCACTGTTCTGGCCCTATAGGAAACACAGGAGAGTAGAAGAGTGCTGTTTTCTCAAAAGCAGAGTGTGTTTCTTGCAAGGCGAGCTAGCGTTTGTTTCCCAGTCCTAAACGGAGTTGAATCCCATGCAGATTCTGGTCCTACGAGCCAGAGTTGTTTTCTGCTAAGAAGAGTCACTATTGTGCTCCCATTGCCATACACAGTGCAAATAGCACTCGCTTCTGCTCCCACCAAGTACAGTGTATTGGACTGAAGAGAAGGTACTGTTCTGGTCAGTTTCCTAAGCAGAGTTGAACTAGATATGCCCCGTGTGTGTAGGAAGCACAGTTCTTTTGTTCTGAGAAAGCTCACTGTTCTGGCCCTATAGGAAACACAGGAGAGTAGAAGAGTGCTGTTTTCTCAAAAGCAGAGTGTGTTTCTTGCAAGGCGAGCTAGCGTTTGTTTCCCAGTCCTAAACGGAGTTGAATCCCATGCAGTTTCTGGTCCTACGAGCAAGAGTTGTTTTCTGCTAAGAAGAGTCACTATTGCGCTCCCATTGCCATACACAATGCAAATAGCACTCGCGTCTGTTCCCAGCAAGTACAGTGTATTGGACTGAAGAGAAGCTACTGTTCTGGTCAGTTTCCTAAGCAGAGTTGAACTAGATATGCCCCGTGTGTGTAGGAAGCACAGTTCTTTGGTTCTGAGCAAGCTCACTGTTCTGGCCCTATAGGAAACACAGGAGAGTAGAAGAGTGCTGTTTTCTCAAAAGCAGAGTGTGTTTCTTGCAAGGCGAGCTAGCGTTTGTTTCCCAGTCCTAAACGGAGTTGAATCCCATGCAGTTTCTGGTCCTACGAGCAAGAGTTGTTTTCTGCTAAGAAGAGTCACTATTGCGCTCCCATTGCCATACACAATGCAAATAGCACTCGCGTCTGTTCCCAGCAAGTACAGTGTATTGGACTGTAGAGAAGCTACTGTTCTTGTCAGTTTCCTAAGCAGAGTTGAACTAGATATGCCCCGTGTGTGTAGGAAGCACAGTTCTTTTGTTCTGAGCAAGCTCACTGTTCTGGCCCTATAGGAAACACAGGAGAGTAGAAGAGTGCTGTTTTCTCAAAAGCAGAGTGTGTTTCTTGTAAGGCGATCTAGCGTTTGTTTCCCAGTCCTAAACGGAGTTGAATCCCATGCAGATTCTGGTCCTACGAGCAAGAGCTGTTTTCTGCTAAGAAGAGTCACTATTGCGCTCCCATTGCCATACACAGTGCAAATAGCACTCGCGTCTGTTCCCAGCAAGTACAGTGTATTGGACTGAAGAGAAGCTACTGTTCTTGTCAGTTTCCTAAGCAGAGTTGAACTAGATATTCCCCGTGTATGTAGGAAGCACAGTTCTTTTGTTCTGAGCAAGCTCACTGTTCTGGCCCTATAGGAAACACAGGAGAGTAGAAGAGTGCTGTTTTCTCAAAAGCAGAGTGTGTTTCTTGCAAGGCGAGCTAGCATTTGTTTCCCAGTCCTAAATGGAGTTGAATCCCATGCAGATTCTGGTCCTACGAGCAAGAGTTGTTTTCTGCTAAGAAGAGTCACTATTGCGCTCCCATTGCCATACACAGTGCAAATAGCACTCGCGTCTGTTCCCAGCAAGTACAGTGTATTGGACTGAAGAGAAGCTACTGTTCTGGTCAGTTTCCTAAGCAGAGTTGAACTAGATATGCCCCGTGTGTGTAGGAAGCACAGTTCTTTGGTTCTGAGCAAGCTCACTGTTCTGGCCCTATAGGAAACACAGGAGAGTAGAAGAGTGCTGTTTTCTCAAAAGCAGAGTGTGTTTCTTGCAAGGCGAGCTAGCGTTTGTTTCCCAGTCCTAAACGGAGTTGAATCCCATGCAGTTTCTGGTCCTACGAGCAAGAGTTGTTTTCTGCTAAGAAGAGTCACTATTGCTCTCCCATTGCCATACACAATGCAAATAGCACTCGCGTCTGTTCCCAGCAAGTACAGTGTATTGGACTGAAGAGAAGCTACTGTTCTGGTCAGTTTCCTAAGCAGAGTTGAACTAGATATGCCCCGTGTGTGTAGGAAGCACAGTTCTTTTATTCTGAGCAAGCTCACTGTTCTGGCCCTATAGGAAACACAGGAGAGTAGAAGAGTGCTGTTTTCTCAAAAGCAGAGTGTGTTTCTTGTAAGGCGAGCTAGCGTTTGTTTCCCAGTCCTAAACGGAGCTGAATCCCATGCAGATTCTGGTCCTACGAGCAAGAGTTGTTTTCTGCTAAGAAGAGTCACTATTGCGCTCCCATTGCCATACACAGTGCAAATAGCACTCGCGTCTGTTCCCAGCAAGTACAGTGTATTGGACTGAACTGAAGCTATTGTTCTTGTCAGTTTCCTAAGCAGAGTTGAACTAGATATGCCCCGTGTGTGTAGGAAGCACAGTTCTTTTGTTCTGAGCAAGCTCACTGTTCTGGCCCTATAGGAAACACAGGAGAGTAGAAGAGTGCTGTTTTCTCAAAAGCAGAGTGTGTTTCTTGCAAGGCGAGCTAGCGTTTGTTTCCCAGTCCTAAACGGAGTTGAATCCCATGCAGATTCTGGTCCTACGAGCAAGAGTTGTTTTCTGCTAAGAAGAGTCACTATTGCGCTCCCATTGCCATACACAGTGCAAATAGCACTCGCGTCTGTTCCCAGCAAGTACAGTGTATTGGACTGAAGAGAAGCTACTGTTCTGGTCAGTTTCCTAAGCAGAGTTGAACTAGATATGCCCCGTGTGTGTAGGAAGCACAGTTCTTTTATTCTGAGCAAGCTCACTGTTCTGGCCCTATAGGAAACACAGGAGAGTAGAAGAGTGCTGTTTTCTCAAAAGCAGAGTGTGTTTCTTGCAAGGCGAGCTAGCGTTTGTTTCCCAGTCCTAAATGGAGTTGAATCCCATGCAGTTTCTGTTCCTATGAGCAAGAGTGGTTTTCTGCTAAGAAGAGTCACTATTGCGCTCCCATTGCCATAGACAGTGCAAATAGCACTCGCGTCTGTTCCCAGCAAGTACAGTGTATTGGACTGAAGAGAAGCTACTGTTCTGGTCAGTTTCCTAAGCAGAGTTGAACTAGATATTCCCCGTGTATGTAGGAAGCACAGTTCTTTTGTTCTGAGCAAGCTCACTGTTCTGGCCCTATAGGAAACACAGGAGAGTAGAAGAGTGCTGTTTTCTCAAAAGCAGAGTGTGTTTCTTGCAAGGCGAGCTAGCGTTTGTTTCCCAGTCCTAAACGGAGTTGAATCCCATGCAGATTCTGGTCCTACGAGCAAGAGTTGTTTTCTGCTAAGAAGAGTCACTATTGCGCTCCCATTGCCATACACAGTGCAAATAGCACTCGCGTCTGTTCCCAGCAAGTACAGTGTATTGGACTGAAGAGAAGCTACTGTTCTGGTCAGTTTCCTAAGCAGAGTTGAACTAGATATGCCCCGTGTGTGTAGGAAGCACAGTTCTTTTGTTCTGAGCAAGCTCACTGTTCTGGCCCTATAGGAAACACAGGAGAGTAGAAGAGTGCTGTTTTCTCAAAAGCAGAGTGTGTTTCTTGCAAGGCGAGCTAGCGTTTGTTTCCCAGTCCTAAACGGAGTTGAATCCCATGCAGTTTCTGGTCCTACGAGCAAGAGTTGTTTTCTGCTAAGAAGAGTCACTATTGCGCTCCCATTGCCATACACAGTGCAAATAGCACTCGCGTCTGTTCCCAGCAAGTACAGTGTATTGGACTGAAGAGAAGCTACTGTTCTGGTCAGTTTCCTAAGCAGAGTTGAACTAGATATGCCCCGTGTGTGTAGGAAGCACAGTTCTTTTGTTCTGAGCAAGCTCACTGTTCTGGCCCTATAGGAAACACAGGAGAGTAGAAGAGTGCTGTTTTCTCAAAAGCAGAGTGTGTTTCTTGCAAGGCGAGCTAGCGTTTGTTTCCCAGTCCTAAACGGAGTTGAATCCCATGCAGTTTCTGGTCCTACGAGCAAGAGTTGTTTTCTGCTAAGAAGAGTCACTATTGCGCTCCCATTGCCATACACAGTGCAAATAGCACTCGCGTCTGTTCCCGGCAAGTACAGTGTATTGGACTGAAGAGAAGCTACTGTTCTGGTCAGTTTCCTAAGCAGAGTTGAACTAGATATGCCCCGTGTGTGTAGGAAGCACAGTTCTTTTGTTCTGAGCAAGCTCACTGTTCTGGCCCTATAGGAAACACAGGAGAGTAGAAGAGTGCTTTTTTCTCAAAAGCAGAGTGTGTTTCTTGCAAGACGAGCTAGCGTTTGTTTCCCAGTCCTAAACGGAGTTGAATCCCATGCAGTTTCTGGTCCTACGAGCAAGAGTTGTTTTCTGCTAAGAAGAGTCACTATTGCGCTCCCATTGCCATACACAGTGCAAATAGCACTCGCGTCTGTTCCCAGCAAGTACAGTGTATTGGACTGAAGAGAAGCTACTGTTCTTGTCAGTTTCCTAAGCAGAGTTGAACTAGAGATGGCCCGTGTGTGTAGGAAGCACAGTTCTTTTGTTCTGAGCAAGCTCACTGTTCTGGCCCTACAGGAAACACAGGAGAGTAGAAGAGTGCTGTTTTCTCAAAAGCAGAGTGTGTTTCTTGCAAGGCGAGCTAGCGTTTGTTTCCCAGTCCTAAACGGAGTAGAATCCCATGCAGTTTCTGGTCCTACGAGCAAGAGTTGTTTTCTGCTAAGAAGAGTCACTATTGCGCTCCCATTGCCATACACAGTGCAAATAGCACTCGCGTCTGTTCCCAGCAAGTACAGTGTATTGGTATGAAGAGAAGCTACTGTTCTGGTCAGTTTCCTAAGCAGAGTTGAACTAGATATGCCCCGTGTGTGTAGGAAGCACAGTTCTTTTGTTCTGAGCAAGCTCACTGTTCTGGCCCTATAGGAAACACAGGAGAGTAGAAGAGTGCTGTTTTCTCAAAAGCAGAGTGTGTTTCTTGCAAGGCGAGCTAGCGTTTGTTTCCCAGTCCTAAACGGAGTTGAATCCCATGCAGATTCTGGTCCTACGAGCAAGAGTTTTTTTCTGCTAAGAAGAGTCACTATTGCGCTCCCATTGCCATACACAGTGCAAATAGCACTCGCTTCTGTTCCCAGCAAGTACAGTGTATTGGACTGAAGAGAAGGTACTGTTCTGGTCAGTTTCCTAAGCAGAGTTGAACTAGATATGCCCCGTGTGTGTAGGAAGCACAGTTCTTTTGTTCTGAGAAAGCTCACTGTTCTGGCCCTATAGGAAACACAGGAGAGTAGAAGAGTGCTGTTTTCTCAAAAGCAGAGTGTGTTTCTTGCAAGGCGAGCTAGCGTTTGTTTCCCAGTCCTAAACGGAGTTGAATCCCATGCAGTTTCTGGTCCTACGAGCAAGAGTTGTTTTCTGCTAAGAAGAGTCACTATTGCGCTCCCATTGCCATACACAGTGCAAATAGCACTCGCGTCTGTTCCCAGCAAGTACAGTGTATTGGACTGAAGAGAAGCTACTGTTCTGGTCAGTTTCCTAAGCAGAGTTGAACTAGATATGCCCCGTGTGTGTAGGAAGCACAGTTCTTTTGTTCTGAGCAAGCTCGCTGTTCTGGCCCTATAGGAAACACAGGAGAGTAGAAGAGTGCTGTTTTCTCAAAAGCAGAGTGTGTTTCTTGCAAGGCGAGCTAGCGTTTGTTTCCCAGTCCTAAACGGAGTTGAATCTCATGCAGTTTCTGGTCCTACGAGCAAGAGTTGTTTTCTGCTAAGAAGAGTCACTATTGCGCTCCCATTGCCATACACAATGCAAATAGCACTCGCGTCTGTACCCAGCAAGTACAGTGTATTGGACTGAAGAGAAGCTACTGTTCTTGTCAGTTTACTAAGCAGAGTTGAACTAGATATGCCCCGTGTGTGTAGGAAGCACAGTTCTTTGGTTCTGAGCAAGCTCACTGTTCTGGCCCTATAGGAAACACAGGAGAGTAGAAGAGTGCTGTTTTCTCAAAAGCAGAGTGTGTTTCTTGCAAGGCGAGCTAGCGTTTGTTTCCCAGTCCTAAACGGAGTTGAATCCCATGCAGATTCTGGTCCTACGAGCAAGAGTTGTTTTCTGCTAAGAAGAGTCACTATTGCGCTCCCATTGCCATACGCAGTGCAAATAGCACTGGCGTCTGTTCCCAGCAAGTACAGTGTATTGGACTGAAGAGAAGCTACTGTTCTGGTCAGTTTCCTAAGCAGAGTTGAACTAGATATGCCCCGTGTGTGTAGGAAGCACAGTTCTTTGGTTCTGAGCAAGCTCACTGTTCTGGCCCTACAGGAAACACAGGAGAGTAGAAGAGTGCTGTTTTCTCAAAAGCAGAGTGTGTTTCTTGCAAGGCGAGCTAGCGTTTGTTTCCCAGTCCTAAACGGAGTTGAATCCCATGCAGTTTCTGGTCCTACGAGCAAGAGTTGTTTTCTGCTAAGAAGAGTCACTATTGCGCTCCCATTGCCATACACAGTGCAAATAGCACTCGCGTCTGTTCCCAGCAAGTACAGTGTATTGGACTGAAGAGAAGCTACTGTTCTGGTCAGTTTCCTAAGCAGAGTTGAACTAGATATGCCCCGTGTGTGTAGGAAGCACAGTTCTTTTGTTCTGAGCAAGCTCACTGTTCTGGCCCTATAGAAAACACAGGAGAGTAGAAGAGTGCTGTTTTCTCAAAAGCAGAGTGTGTTTCTTGCAAGGCGAGCTAGCGTTTGTTTCCCAGTCCTAAACGGAGTTGAATCCCATGCAGTTTCTGGACCTACGAGCAAGAGTTGTTTTCTGCTAAGAAGAGTCACTATTGCGCTCCCATTGCCATACACAGTGCAAATAGCACTCGCGTCTGTTCCCGGCAAGTACAGTGTATTGGACTGAAGAGAAGCTACTGTTCTGGTCAGTTTCCTAAGCAGAGTTGAACTAGATATGCCCCGTGTGTGTAGGAAGCACAGTTCTTTTGTTCTGAGCAAGCTCACTGTTCTGGCCCTATAGGAAACACAGGAGAGTAGAAGAGTGCTTTTTTCTCAAAAGCAGAGTGTGTTTCTTGCAAGACGAGCTAGCGTTTGTTTCCCAGTCCTAAACGGAGTTGAATCCCATGCAGTTTCTGGTCCTACGAGCAAGAGTTGTTTTCTGCTAAGAAGAGTCACTATTGCGCTCCCATTGCCATACACAGTGCAAATAGCACTCGCGTCTGTTCCCAGCAAGTACAGTGTATTGGACTGAAGAGAAGCTACTGTTCTTGTCAGTTTCCTAAGCAGAGTTGAACTAGATATGGCCCGTGTGTGTAGGAAGCACAGTTCTTTTGTTCTGAGCAAGCTCGCTGTTCTGGCCCTACAGGAAACACAGGAGAGTAGAAGAGTGCTGTTTTCTCAAAAGCAGAGTGTGTTTCTTGCAAGGCGAGCTAGCGTTTGTTTCCCAGTCCTAAACGGAGTTGAATCCCATGCAGATTCTGGTCCTACGAGCAAGAGTTGTTTTCTGCTAAGAAGAGTCACTATTGCGCTCCCATTGCCATACACAGTGCAAATAGCACTCGCGTCTGTTCCCAGCAAGTACAGTGTATTGGACTGAAGAGAAGCTACTGTTCTGGTCAGTTTCCTAAGCAGAGTTGAACTAGATATTCCCCGTGTATGTAGGAAGCACAGTTCTTTTGTTCTGAGCAAGCTCACTGTTCTGGCCCTATAGGAAACACAGGAGAGTAGAAGAGTGCTGTTTTCTCAAAAGCAGAGTGTGTTTCTTGCAAGGCGAGCTAGCGTTTGTTTCCCAATCCTAAACGGAGTTGAATCCCATGCAGATTCTGGTTCTACGAGCAAGAGTTGTTTTCTGCTAAGAAGAGTCACTATTGCGCTCCCATTGCCATACACAGTGCAAATAGCACTCGCGTCTGTTCCCAGCAAGTACAGTGTATTGGACTGAAGAGAAGCTACTGTTCTGGTCAGTTTCCTAAGCAGAGTTGAACTAGATATGCCCTGTGTGTGTAGGAAGCACAGTTCTTTGGTTCTGAGCAAGCTCACTGTTCTGGCCCTATAGGAAACACAGGAGAGTAGAAGAGTGCTGTTTTCTCAAAAGCAGAGTGTGTTTCTTGCAAGGCGAGCTAGCGTTTGTTTCCCAGTCCTAAACGGAGTTGAATCCCATGCAGTTTCTGTTCCTAGGAGCAAGAGTTGTTTTCTGCTAAGAAGAGTCACTATTGCGCTCCCATTGCCATAGACAGTGCAAATAGCACTCGCGTCTGTTCCCAGCAAGTACAGTGTATTGGACTGAAGAGAAGCTACTGTTCTGGTCAGTTTCCTAAGCAGAGTTGAACTAGATATTCCCCGTGTGTGTAGGAAGCACAGTTCTTTTGTTCTGAGCAAGCTCACTGTTCTGGCCCAATAGGAAACACAGGAGAGTAGAAGAGTGCTGTTTTCTCAAAAGCAGAGTATGTTTCTTGCAAGGCGAGCTAGCGTTTGTTTCCCAGTCCTAAACGGAGTAGAATCCCATGCAGTTTCTGGTCCTACGAGCAAGAGTTGTTTTCTGCTAAGAAGAGTCACTATTGCGCTCCCATTGACATACACAGTGCAAATAGCACTCGCGTCTGTTCCCAGCAAGTACAGTGTATTGGACTGAAGAGAAGCTACTGTTCTGGTCAGTTTCCTAAGCAGAGTTGAACTAGATATGCCCCGTGTGTGTAGGAAGCACAGTTCTTTGGTTCTGAGCAAGCTCACTGTTCTGGCCCTATAGGAAACACAGGAGAGTAGAAGAGTGCTGTTTTCTCAAAAGCAGAGTGTGTTTCTTGCAAGGCAAGCTAGCGTTTGTTTCCCAGTCCTAAACGGAGTTGAATCCCATGCAGATTCTGGTCCTAAGAGCAAGAGTTGTTTTCTGCTAAGAAGAGTCACTATTGTGCTCCCATTGCCATACACAGTGCAAAAAGCACTCGCTTCTGTTCCCAGCAAGTACAGTGTATTGGACTGAAGAGAAGCTACTGTTCTGGTCAGTTTCCTAAGCAGAGTTGAACTAGATATGCCCCGTGTGTGTAGGAAGCACAGTTCTTTTGTTCTGAGCAAGCTCACTGTTCTGGCCCTATAGGAAACACAGGAGAGTAGAAGAGTGCTGTTTTCTCAAAAGCAGAGTGTGTTTCTTGCAAGGCCAGCTAGCGTTTGTTTCCCAGTCCTAAACGGAGTTGAATCCCATGCAGTTTCTGGTCCTACGAGCAAGAGTTGTTTTCTGCTAAGAAGAGTCACTATTGCGCTCCCATTGCCATACACAGTGCAAATAGCACTCGCGTCTGTTCCCAGCAAGTACAGTGTATTGGACTGAAGAGAAGCTACTGTTCTGGTCAGTTTCCTAAGCAGAGTTGAACTAGATATGGCCCGTGTGTGTAGGAAGCACAGTTCTTTGGTTCTGAGCAAGCTCACTGTTCTGGCCCTATAGGAAACACAGGAGAGTAGAAGAGTGCTGTTTTCTCAAAAGCAGAGTGTGTTTCTTGCAAGGCGAGCTAGCGTTTGTTTCCCAGTCCTAAACGGAGTTGAATCCCATGCAGTTTCTGGTCCTACGAGCAAGAGTTGTTTTCTGCTAAGAAGAGTCACTATTGCGCTCCCATTGCCATACACAGTGCAAATAGCACTCGCGTCTGTTCCCAGCAAGTACAGTGTATTGGACTGAAGAGAAGCTACTGTTCTGGTCAGTTTCCTAAGCAGAGTTGAACTAGATATGGCCCGTGTGTTTAGGAAGCACAGTTCTTTTGTTCTGAGCAAGCTCACTGTTCTGGCCCTATAGGAAACACAGGAGAGTAGAAGAGTGCTGTTTTCTCAAAAGCAGAGTGTGTTTCTTGCAAGGCGAGCTAGCGTTTGTTTCCCAGTCCTAAACGGAGTTGAATCCCATGCAGATTCTGGTCCTACGAGCAAGAGTTGTTTTCTGCTAAGAAGAGTCACTATTGCGCTCCCATTGCCATACACAGTGCAAATAGCACTCGCGTCTGTTCCCAGCAAGTACAGTGTATTGGACTGAAGAGAAGCTACTGTTCTGGTCAGTTTCCTAAGCAGAGTTGAACTAGATATTCCCCGTGTGTGTAGGAAGCACAGTTCTTTTGTTCTGAGCAAGCTCACTGTTCTGGCCCAATAGGAAACACAGGAGAGTAGAAGAGTGCTGTTTTCTCAAAAGCAGAGTGTGTTTCTTGCAAGGCGAGCTAGCGTTTGTTTCCCAGTCCTAAACGGAGTAGAATCCCATGCAGTTTCTGGTCCTACGAGCAAGAGTTGTTTTCTGCTAAGAAGAGTCACTATTGTGCTCCCATTGCCATACTCAGTGCAAATAGCACTCGCGTCTGTTCCCAGCAAGTACAGTGTATTGGACTGAAGAGAAGCTACTGTTCTTGTCAGTTTCCTAAGCAGAGTTGAACTAGATATGCCCCGTGTGTGTAGGAAGCACAGTTCTTTTGTTCTGAGCAAGCTCACTGTACTGGCCCTTTAGGAAACACAGGAGAGTAGAAGAGTGCTGTTTTCTCAAAAGCAGAGTGTGTTTCTTGCAAGGCGAGCTAGCGTTTGTTTCCCAGTCCTAAACGGAGTTGAATCCCATGCAGATTCTGGTCCTACGAGCAAGAGTTGTTTTCTGCTAAGAAGAGTCACTATTGCGCTCCCATTGCCATACACAGTGCAAATAGCACTCGCTTCTGTTCCCAGCAAGTACAGTGTATTGGACTGAAAAGAAGCTACTGTTCTGGTCAGTTTCCTAAGCAGAGTTGAACTAGATATGCCCCGTGTGTGTAGGAAGCACAGTTCTTTTGTTCTGAGCAAGCTCACTGTTCTGGCCCTATAGGAAACACAG
>NW_026738013.1:0-27353 GCF_949786415.1 Peromyscus eremicus
AGCAAGAGTTCTTGTTGGTAAGAAGAGTCACTATTGCGCTCCCATTGTCATACACAGGGCAAATAGCACTGGCGTCTGTTTCCAGCATGCACAGTGTATTGGACTGAAGAGAAGCTACTGTTCTTGTCAGTTTCCTAAGCAGATTGAACTATATATGGCCCGTGTGTGTAGGAAGCACAGTTCTTTTGTTCTGAGCAAGCTCACTGTTCGGACCCCATAGGAAACACAGTTGGGAAGAAGAGTGCTCTTCCTCAAAAGCAGAGTGTGTTTCTTGTAAGGCGAGCTAGTGTTTGTTTCCAAGTCCTAAATGGAGTTGAATCACATGCAGTTTTTGATCCTAGGAGCAAGAGTTGTGTTCTGGTAAGGAAACTCACTATTGCGCTCCCATTGGCACACACAGTACAAAGAGGACTCACGTCTGTTCCCATTAAGTACAGTGTATTGGACTGAAGAGGAGGTACTGTTCTTGTCAGTTTCCTAAGCAGAGTTGAACTAGATATGGCCCGTGTGTGTAGGAAGCACAGTTCTTTTGTTCGGAGCAAGCTCACTGTTCGAACCCATAGTAAACACAGTAGAGTAGAAGAGTTATCTTTTCTCAAAAGCAGAGTGTGTTTCTTGTAAGGTGAGCTAGCGTTTGTTTCCAGTCCTAAATGGAGTTGAATCACATGCATTTTTTGATCCTACGAGCAAGAGTTGTTTTCTGGTAAGAAGAGTCACTATTGTGCTTCCATGGTCATACACATTACAAATAGCACTGGCGTCTGTTCCCAGCAAGTACAGTGTATGGGACTAAAGAGGATCTACTGTTCTTGTCAGTTTCATAAGCAGAATTAAACTAGATATGGCCGTGTGTGTAGGAAGCACAGATCTTTTGTTCTGATCAAGCTAACTGTTTTGGCCCCATAGGAAACACAGTAGAGTAGAAGAGTGCTCTTTTCTCAAAAGCAGAGTGTGTTTCTTGTAAGGCGAGCTAGCGTTTGTTTCCCAGTCCTAAATGGAGTTGAATCACATGCAGTTTTTGGTCCTATGAGCTAGAGTTGTTTTCTGGTAAGGAGAGTCACTTTTGCGCTACCATTGCCATACATAGTGCAAATAGCACTCACGTCTTTTCCCCGCAAGTACAGTGTGTTGGACTGAAGATGAGCTACTGTTCTTGTCAGTTTCCTAAGCAGAGTTCAACTAGATATGGCCCGTGTGTGTAGGAAGCACAGTTCTTTTGTTCAGAGCAAGCTCACTGTTTGGACCCCAAAGGACAAACAGAAGAGTAGAAGAGTGCTCTTTTCTCAAAAGCAGAGGGTGTTTCTTGTAAGGCCAGCTAGCGTTTGTTTCGCAGTCCTAAATGGAGTTGAATCACATGCACTTTCTGGTCCTACGTGCACGAGTTGCTTTCTGGTAAGAAGAGTCACTATTGTGCTCCCATTGCCATATACAGTGCAAATACCTCTCGCGTCTGTTCCCAGCAAGTACAGTTTATTGGACTGAAGAGGAGCTACTGTTCTTGTCAGTTTCCTAAGTAGAGTTGAACTAGATATGGCCCGTGTGTGTGAAGCACAGTTTTTTTGTTCTGAGCAAGCTCACTATTCTGGCCCTATAGGAAACACAGTAGAGAAGAAGAGTGCTCTTTTCTCAAAAGCATAGTGTGTTTCCTGTAAGGCGAGCTAGCGTTTGTTTCCCGTACTAAATGGAGTTGAATCACATGCAGTTTCTGGTCCTAGGAGCAACAGTTGTTTTCTGGTAAGAAGAGTCACTATTGCGCTCCCATTGTTATACTCAGGGTAAATAGCACTGGCGTCTGTTCCCAGCAAGTACAGTGTATGGGACTGAAGATGATCTACTGTTCTTGTCAGTTTCCTAAGCAGAATTGAACTAGATATGGCCATGTGTGTAGGAAGCACAGTTCTTTTGTTCTGAGCAAGGTCACTGTTCGGATCCCATAGGAAACACAGTAGAGTAGAAGAGTGAGCTTTTCTCAAAAGCAGTGTGTTTCTTATAAGGCGAGCTAGTGTTTGTTTCCCAGTCAGAAATGGAGTTGAATCCCATGCAGTTTCTGTCATACGAGCAAGACTTGTTTTCTGGTAAGAAGAGTCACGATTGTGTTCCCTTTGCCATACACATTGCAAATAGCACTCGCGTCTGTTCCCAGAAACTACAGTTTATTGGACTGAAGAGGAGCTACTGTTCTTGTCAGTTACCCAAGCAGAGTTGAACTAGATATGGCTCATGTGTTTAGGAAGCACAGTTCTTTTGTTCTGAGCAAGCTCACTATTCTGGCCCTATAGGAAACACAGTAGAGTAGAAGAGTGCGCTTTTCTCAAAAGCAGTGTGTGTTTCTTATAAGGAGAGCTAGTGTTTGTTTCCCAGTCACAAATGGAGTTGAATCCCATGCAGTTTCTTGTCCTACGAGCAAGAGTTGTTTTCTGGTAAGAAGAGTCACTATTGCGCTCCCATTGTCATACATATTACAAATAGCACTGGCGTCTGTTCAGAGCATGTACACTGTATTGGACTGAAGAGGATCTACTATTCTTGTCAGTTTCCTAAGCAGAATTGAACTAGATATGACCGTGTGTGTAGGAAGCACAGTTCTTTTGTTCTGAGCAAGCTCACTGTTCTGGCCCTATAGGAAACACAGTAGAGTAGAAGAGTGATCTTTTCTCAAAAGCAAAGTGTGTTTCTTGTAAGGCGAGCTAGCGTTTGTTTCCCAGTTCTAAATGGAGTTGAATCACATGCAGTTTCTGGTCCTATGAGCTAGAGTTGTTTTCTGGTAAGGAAAGTCACTATTGCGCTACCATTGCCATACACAGTGCAAATAGCCCTCGCGTATGTTCCCAGCAAGTACAGTGTATTGCACTGAAGAGGAGCTACTGTTCTTGTCAGTTTCCTAAGCAGAGTTGAACTAGATATGGCCCGTGTGTGTAGGAAGCACAGTTCTTTTGTTCTGAGCAAGCTCACTGTTCTGGCCCTATAGGAAACACTGTAGAGTAGAAGAGTGCTCATTTCTCAAAAGCAGAGTGTATTTCTTGTAAGGCGAGCTAGCATTTGTTTCCCAGTCCTAAATGGAGTTGAATCCCATGCAGTTTCTGGTCCTATGAGCAAGAGTTGTTTTCTGGTAATTAAAGTCACTATTGAGCTCCCATTGCCATACACAGTGCAAATAGCCTTTGCGTATGTTCCCAGCAAGTTCAGTGTATTGCACTGAAGAGGAGCTACTGTTCTTGTCAGTTTCCTAAGCAGAGTTGAGCTAGCTATGTCCCGTGTGTGTAGGAACTACAGTTCTTTTGTTCTGAGCAAGCTCACTGTTCTCGCCCTAAAGGAAACACAGTAGAGTAGAAGAGTGCTCTTTTCTCAAAAGCAGAGTGTGTTTCTTGTAAGGCGAGCTAGCGTTTGTTTCCCAGTTCTAAATGGAGTTGAATCACATGCAGTTTTTGGTCCTATGAGCTAGAGTTGTTTTCTGGTAAGGAAAGTCACTATTGCGCTACCATTGCCATACATAGTGCAAATAGCACTGGCGTCTGTTCCCCGCAAGTACAGTGTGTTGGACTGAAGATGAGCTACTGTTCTTGTCAGTTTCCTAAGCAGAGTTGAACTAGATGTGGCCCCTGTGTGTAGGAAGCACAGTTCTTTTGTTCTGAGCAAGCTCACTGTTCGGACCCCATAGGAAACACAGTAGTGTAGAAGAGTGCTCTTTTTCAAAAGCAGAGTGTGTTTCTTGTAAGGCGAGCTAGCGTTTGTTTTCCATTCCTAAATGGAGTTGAATCACATGCAGTTTCTGGTCCTATGAGCAAGAGTTGTTTTCTGGTAAGGAAAGTCACTATTGTGCTCTCATTGCCATACACAGTGCAAATAGCCCTCCCGTCTGTTCCCAGCAAGTACAGTGTATTGGACTGAAGAGGAGCTACTGTTCTTCTCAGTTTCCTAAGCAGAGTTGAACTAGATATGGCCCGTGTGTGTAGGAAGCACAGTTCTTTTGTTCTGAGCAAGCTCACAGTTCCGACCCCATAGGTAACAAAGTGGGGTAGAAAGGTGCTCTTTTCTCAAAAGCAGAGTGTGTTTCTTGTAAGGCGAGCTAGCGTTTGTTTCCCAGTCTTAAATGGAGTTGAATCACATGCAGTTTCTGGTCCTATGAGCAAGAGTTGTTTTCTGGCAAGATGAGTAACTGTTGCGCTCCCTTGTCAACACAGGGCAAATAGCACTGGCATCTGTTCCCAGCATGTACAGTGTATTGGATGGATGAGGAGCTACTATTCTTGTCAGTTTCATATGCAGAGTTGAACTAGATATGGCCCCTGTATGTAGGAGGCACAGTTATTTTGTTCTGAGCAAGCTCACTGTTCTGGCTCTATTGGAAACACAGAAGAGTAGAAGAGTGCTCTTTTCTCAAAAGCAGAGTGTGTTTCTTGTAAGGTGAGCTAGCGTTTGTTTCCCAGTCCTAAATGGAGTTGAATCACATGCAGTTTCTGGTCCTACAAGCAAGAGTTGTTTTCTGGTAAGAAGAGTCACTATTGTGCTCCCATTGTCATACACAGGGCAAATAGCACTGGCGTCTGTTCCCAGCATGTACAGTGTATTGGACACAAGAGGGGCTCCTGTTCTTGTCAGTTTCCTAAGCAGAGTTGAACTAGATATGGCCCGTGTGTGTAGGAAGCACAGTTCTTTTGTTCTGAGCAAGCTCACTGTTTGGGCCCTATAGGAAACACTGTAGAGTAGAAGAGTGCTCGTTTCTCAAAAGCAGAGTGTGTTTCTTGTAAGGCGAGCTAGCGTTGGTTTCCCAGTCCTAAATGGAGTTGAATCCCATGCAGTTTCTGGTCCTATGAGCAAGAGTTGTTTTCTGGTAAGTAGAGTCACTATTGAGCTCCCATTGCCATACACAGTGCAAATAGCCCTCGCGTATGTTCCCAGCAAGTACAGTGTATTGCACTGAAGAGGAGCTACTGTTCTTGTCAGTTTCCTAAGCAGAGTTGAACTAGATATGGCCCGTGTGTGTAGGAAGCACAGTTCATTTGTTCTGAGCAAGCTCACTGTTCGGACACCTTAGGAAACACAGTAGAGTAGAAGAGTGCTCTTTTCTCAAAAGCAGAGTGTGGTTCTTGTAAGGCGAGCTAGCCTTTGTTTCCTAGTCCTAAATGGAGTTGAGTCACATGCAGTTTCTGTTCCTACGAGAAAGAGTTGTTTTCTGGTAAGATGAGTAACTATTGCGATCCCTTTGTCAACACAGGGCAAATAGCACTGGCATCTGTTCCCAGCATGTACAGTGTATTGGACGGAAGAGGCGCTACTATTCATGTCAGTTTCATAAGCAGAGTTGAACTAGATATGGCCCCTGTGTGTAGGAAGCACAGTTCTTTTGTTCTGAGCAAGCTCACTGTTCTGGCCCTATAGGAAACACTGTAGAGTAGAAGAGTGCTCGTTTCTCAAAAGCAGAGTGTATTTCTTATAAGGCGAGCTAGCGTTTGTTTCCCAGTCCTAAATGGAGTTGAATCCCATGCAGTTTCTGGTCCTATGAGCAAGAGTTGTTTTCTGGTAATTAGAGTCACTATTGAGCTCCCATTGCCATACACAGTGCAAATAGCCTTTGCGTATGTTCCCAGCAAGTTCAGTGTATTGCACTGAAGAGGAGCTACTGTTCTTGTCAGTTTCCTAAGCAGAGTTGAGCTAGCTATGTCCCGTGTGTGTAGGAACTACAGTTCTTTTGTTCTGAGCAAGCTCACTGTTCTGGCCCTAAAGGAAACACAGTAGAGTAGAAGAGTGCTCTATTCTCAAAAGCAGAGTGTGTTTCTTGTAAGGCGAGCTAGCATTTGTTTCCCAGTCGTAAATGGAGTTGAATCCCAGGCAGTTTCTGGTCCTACGAGCAAGAGTTGTTTTCTGGTAAGAAGAGTATCTATTGAGCATTCATTGCCATACACAGTGCAAATAGCACTGGAGTCTGTTCCCAGCAAGTACAGTGTATTGGACTGAAGAGGAGCTACTGTTCTTGTCAGTTTCCTAAGCAGAGTTGAACTAGATATGGCCCGTGTGTGTAGGAAGCACAGTTCTTTTGTTCTGAGCAAGCTCACAGTTCGGACCTCATAGGTAACACAGTAGGGTAGAAAGGTGCTCTTTTCTCAAAAGCAGAGTGTGTTTCTTGTAAGGCGAGCTAGTGTTTGTTTGCCAGTCCTAAATGGAGTTGAATCACATGCTGTTTCTGGTCCTACGAGCAAGAGTTGTTTTCTGGTAAGAAGAGTCACTATTGTGCTCCCATTGTCATACACAGGGCAAATAGCTCTGGCGTCTGTTCCCAGCATGTACAGTGTATTGGACTGAAGAGATTCTACTGTTCTTGTCAGTTGCCTAAGCAGAGTTGAACTAGCTATGTCCCGTGTGTGTAGGAACTACAGTTCTTTTGTTCTGAGCAAGCTCACTGTTATGGCCCTAAAGGAAACACAGTAGAGTAGAAGAGTGCTCTTTTCTCAAAAGCAGAGTGTGTTTCTTGTAAGGCGAGCAAGCGTTTGTTTCCCAGTCAGAAACGGAGTTGAATCCCATGCAGGTTCTCATCCTACGATCAAGAGTTGTTTTCTGGTAAGAAGAGTCACTATTGTGCTCCCATTGCCATACACAGTGCAAATAGCACTGGCGTCTGTTCCCAGCAAGTACAGTGTATTGGACTGAAGAGGATCTCCTGTTCTTGTCAGTTTCCTAAGCAGAGTTGAACTAGATATGGCCCGTGTGTGTAGAAAGCACAGTTCATTTGTCCTGAGCATGCTCACTGTTCGGACCCCATAGGAAACACAGAAGAGTAGAAGAGTGCTCTTTTCCCAAAAGCAGACTGTGTTTCTTGTTAGGCGAGCTAGTGTTTGTTTCCCAGTCAGAAATGGAGTTGAATCCCATGCAGTTTCTAGTCCTATGAGAAAGAGTTGTTTTCTGGTAAGAAAAGTCACTATTGTGCTCCCATTGCCATAAACAGTGCAAATAGCACTCGCGTCTGTTCCCAGCAAGTACAGTGTATTGGACTGAAGAGGAGCTACTGTTCTTGTCAGTTTCCTAAGCAGAGTTGAACTAGATATGGCGCGTGTGTGTAGGAAGCACAGTTCTTTTGTTCTGAGCAAGCTCACAGTTCGGACCCCATAGGTAACACAGTAGGGTAGAAAGGTGCTCTTTTCAGAAAAAAAAGAGGGTGTTTCTTGTAAGGCGAGCTTGCGTTTCTTTCCCAGTCCTAAATGGAGTTGAATCACATGCAGTTTCTGGTCCTACGAGAAAGAGTTGTTTTCTGGTAAGATGAGTAACTATTGCGCTCCCTTGTCAACACAGGGCAAATAGCACTGGCATCTGTTCCCAGCATGTACAGTGTATTGGACGGATGAGGAGCTACTATTCTTGTCAGTTTCATAAGCAGAGTTGAACTAGATATGGCCCCTGTGTGTAGCAGGCACAGTTCTTTTGTTCTGAGCAAGCTCACTGTTCTGGCTCTATTGGAAACCCAGTAGAGTACAAAAGTGCTCTTTTCTCAAAAGCAGAGTGTGTTTCTTGTAAGGTGAGCTAGCGTTTGTTTCCCAGTCGTAAATGGAGTTGAATCCCAGGCAGTTTCTGGTCCTACGAGCAAGAGTTGTTTTCTGGTAAGAAGAGTCACTATTGTGCTCCCATTGTCATACACAGGGCAAATAGCACGGTCCTCTGTTCCCAGCATGTACAGTGTATTGGACACAAGAGGGGCTCCTGTTCTTGTCAGTTTCCTAAGCAGAGTTGAACTAGATATGGCCCGTGTGTGTAGGAAGCACAGTTCTTTTGTTCTGAGCAAGCTCACTGTTCTGGCCCTATAGGAAACACTGTTAGAGTAGAAGAGTGCTCGTTTCTCAAAAGCAGAGTGTATTTCTTGTAAGGCGAGCTAGCGTTTGTTTCCCAGTCCTAAATGGAGTTGAATCCCATGCAGTTTCTGGTCCTACGAGCAAGTGTTGTTTTCTGGTAATTAGAGTCACTATTGAGCTCCCATTGCCATACACAGTGCAAATAGCCCTTGCGTATGTTCCCAGCAAGTTCAGTGTATTGCACTGAAGAGGAGCTACTGTTCTTGTCAGTTTCCTAAGCAGAGTTGAGCTAGCTATGTCCTGTGTGTGTAGGAACTACAGTTCTTTTGTTCTGAGCAAGCTCACTGTTTTGGCCCTAAAGGAAACACAGTATAGTAGAAGAGTGCTCTATTCTCAAAAGCAGAGTGTGTTTCTTGTAAGACGAGCTAGTGTTTGTTTGCCAGTCCTAAATGGAGTTGAATAACATGCTGTTTCTTGCCCTACGAGCAAGAGTTGTTTTCTGGTAAGAAGAGTCACTATTGTGCTCCCATTGTCATACACAGTGCAAATAGCCCTTGCGTATGTTTCCAGCAAGTTCAGTGTATTGCACTGAAGAGGAGCTACTTTTCTTGTCAGTTTCATAAGCAGAGTTGAACTAGATATGGCCGCAGTGTGTAGGAAGCACAGTTCTTTTGTTCTGATCAAGCTCACTGTTCTGGCGCTATAGGAAACACAGTAGAGTAGAAGAGTGCCCTTTTCTCAAAAGCAGAGTGTGTTTCTTGTAAGGTGACCTAGCGTTTGTTTCCCAGTCCTAAATGGAGTTGAATCCCCTGCAGTTTCTAGTCCTATGAGAAAGAGTTGTTTTTTGGTAAGAAGAGTCACTATTGCGCTCCCATTGCCATACACAGCGCAAATAGCACTCGAGTCTGTTCCCAGCAAGTACAGTGTATTGGACTGAAGAGGAGATCCTGTTCTTGTCAGTTTCCTAAGCAGAGTTGAACTAGATATGGCCCGTGTGTGTAGGAAGCACAGTTCTTTTGTTCTGAGCAAGCTCACAGTTCGGACCCCATAGGTAACACAGTAGGGTAGAAAGGTGCTCTTTTCTCAAAAGCAGAGTGTGTTTCTTGTAAGGCGAGCTAGCGTTTGTTTTCCAGTCCTAAATGGAGTTGAATCCCATGCAGTTTCTGGTCCTACGAGCAAGAGTTGTTTTCTGGTAAGTAGAGTCACTATTGAACTCCCATTGCCATACACAGTGCAAATAGCCCTTGCATATGTTCCCAGCAAGTACAGTGTATTGCACTGAAGAGGAGCTACTGTTCTTGTCAGTTTCCTAAGCAGAGTTGAGCTAGCTATGTCCCGTGTGTGTAGGAACTACAGTTCTTTTGTTCTGAGCAAGCTCACTGTTCTGGCCCTAAAGAAAACACAGTAGAGTAGAAGAGTGCTCTATTCGCAAAAGCAGAGTGTGTTTCTTGTAAGGCGAGCTAGCGTTTGTTTCCCAGTCAGAAATGGAGTTGAATCCCATACAGTTTCTCGTCCTATGATCAAGAGTTGTTTTCTGGTAAGAAGGGTCAATATTGCGCTCCCATTGCCATACACAGTGCAAATAGCACTGGCGTCTGTTCTCAGCAAGTACAGTGTATTGGACTGAAGAGGAGTTACTGTTCTTGTCAGTTTCCTAAGCAGAGTTGAACTAGATATGGCCCCTGTGTGTATGAAGCACAGTTCTTTTGTTCTGAGCAAGCACACTGTTCGGAGCCCATAGGAAACACAGTAGAGTAGAAGAGTGCTCTTATCTCAAACAGAGTGTGTTTCTTGTAAGGCGAGCTAGCGTTTGTTTCCCAGTCGTAAATGGGGTTGAATCCCATGCAGTTTCTGGTCCTATGAGCAAGAGTTATTTTCTGGTAAGTAGAGTCACTATTGAGCTCCCGTTGCCATACTCAGTGCAAAGAGCCCTCGCATATGTTCCCAGCAAGTACAGTGTATTGGACTGAAGAGGAGCTACTGTTCTTGTCAGTTTCCTAAGCAGAATTGAACTAGATATGGCCCGTGTGTAGGAAGCACAGTTCTTTTGTTCTGAGCAATCTCACTATTCGGACACCATAGGAAACACAGTAGAGTAGAAGAGTGCTCTTTTCTCAAAAGCAGAGTGTGTTTCTTGTAAGGGGAGCTAGCGTTTGTTTCCCAGTCGTAAATGGAGTTGAATCCCAGGCAGTTTCTGGTCATACGAGCAAGAGTTGTTTTCTGGTAATAAGAGTATCTATTGAGCATTCATTGCCATACACAGTGCAAATAGCACTGGAGTCTGTTCCCAGCAAGTACAGTGTATTGGACTGAAGAGGAGCTACTGTTCTTGTCAGTTTCCTAAGCAGAGTTGAACTAGATATGGCCCGTGTGTGTATGAAGCACAGTTCTTTTGTTCTGAGAAAGCTCACAGTTCGGACCTCATAGGTAACACAGTAGGGTAGAAAGGTGCTCGTTTCTCAAAAGCAGAGTGTGTTTCTTGTCAGGCGAGCAGGCGTTTGTTTCCCAGTCAGAAACGGAGTTGAATCCCATGCAGGTTCTCATCCTACGATCAAGAGTTGTTTTCTGGTAAGAAGTGTCACTATTGTGCTCCCATTGCCATACACAGTGCAAATAGCACTGGCGTCTGTTCCCAGCAAGTACCGTGTATTGGACTGAAGAGGAGCTCCTGTTCTTGTCAGTTTCCTAAGCAGAGTTGAACTAGATATGGCCCGTGTGTGTAGGAAGCACAGTTCATTTGTCCTGAGCATGCTCACTGTTCGGACCCCATAGGTAACACAGTAGGGTAGAAAGGTGCTCTTTTCTAAAAAACGGAGTGTGTTTCTTGTAAGGCGAGCTAGTGTTTCTTTCCCAGTCCTAAATGGAGTTGAATCACATGCAGTTTCTGGTACTACGAGAAAGAGTTGTTTTCTGGTAAGATGAGTAACTATTGCGCTCCCTTGTCAACACAGGGCAAATAGCACTGGCATCTGTTCCTAGCATGTACAGTGTATTGGACTGATGAGGAGCTACTATTCTTGTCAGTTTCATAAGCAGAGTTGAACTAGATATGGGCCCTGTGTGTAGGAGGCACAGTTCTTTTGTTCTGAGCAAGCTCAATGTTCTGGCTCTATTGAAAACACAGAAGAGTAGAAGAGTGCTCTTTTCTCAAAAGCAGAGTGTGTTTCTTGTAAGGCGAGCTAGCGTTTGTTTCCCAGTCCTAAATGGAGTTGAATCACATGCAGTTTCTGGTCCTACGAGTAAGAGTTTTTTTCTGTTAAGAAGAGTCACTATTACGCTCCCATTGTCATACACAGCGCAAATAGCACTGTCGTCTGTTCCCAGCATATACAATGTATTGGACTGAAGAGGATCTACTGTTCTTGTCAGTTTCCAAAGCAGAGTTGAAATAGATATGGCCCGTTTGTGTAGGAAGCACAGTTCTTTTGTTCTGAGCAAGCTCACTGTTCTGGCCCTGTAGGAAACACAGTAGAGTAGAAGAGTGCTCTTTTCTCAAAAGCAGAGTGTGTTTCTTGTAAGGTGAGCTAGCGTTTGTTTCCCAGTCCTAAATGGAGTTGAATCACATGCAGTTTCTGGTCCTACGAGCAAGAGTTGTTTTCTGGTAAAAAGAGTCACTATTGCGCTCCCATTTCCATACTCAGTGCAAATAGCACTCGCATCTGTTCCAAGCAAGTACAGTATATTGTACAGTAGAGGAGCTACTGTTCTTGTCAGTTTCCTAAGCAGAGTTGAACTAGATATGGCCAGTGTGTATAGGAAGCACAGTTCTTTTGTTCTGAGCAAGCTCACTGTTCTGGCCCTTTAGGAAACACAGTAGAGCAGAAGAGTGCTCTTTTCTCAAAAGCAGAGTGTGTTTCTTGTAAGGCGAGCTAGCGTTTGTTTCCCAGTCCCAAATGGAATTGAATCACATGCAGTTTCTGGTACTACGAGCAAGAGTTGTTTTCTGGTAAGGAAAGTCACTATGGTGCTCCCATTGCCATAAACAGGGCAAATAGCACTCGCGTATGCTCCCCGCAAGTACAGTGTATTGGAATGAAGAGGAGCTACTGTTCTTGTCAGTTTCCGAAGCAGATTTGAACTAGATATGGCCCATGTGTGTAGGAAGCACAGTTCTTTTGTTCTGAGCAAGCTCACTGTTCGGACCCCATATAAAACACAGTAGAGTAGGAGAGTGCTCTTTTCTCAAAAGTATAGTGTGTTTCTTGCAAGGCAAGCTAGCGCTTTTTCCCAGTCCTAAATGGAGTTGAATCCCATGCAGTTTCTGGTCCTACGAGCAAGAGTTGTTTTCTGGTAAGAAGAGTCACTATTGTGCTCCCATTGCCATACACAGGGCAAATAGCACGGGCGTCTGTTCCCTGCATGTAAAGTGTATTGGACTGAAGAGGATCTACTCTTCCTGTCAGTTTCCTAAGCAGAGTTGAACTAGATATGGCCCGTGTGTGTAGGAAGCACAGTTCTTTTGTTCTGAGCAAGCTCACTGTTCAGGCCCTATAAGAAACACAGTAGAGTAGAAGAGTGCTCTTTTCTCTAAAGCAGAGTGTGTTTCTTCTAAGGCGAGCTATGGTTTGTTTCCCAGTCCTAAATGGAGTTGAATCACATGCAGTTTCTGGTCCTACAGGCAAGAGTTGTTTTCTGGTGGGAAGAGTCACTATTGAGCTCCCATTGTCATACACAGGGCAAATAGCTCTCGTGTCTGCTCCCAGCAAGTACATTGTATTAGACAGAAGAGGAGCTACTGTTCTTGT
Source organism: Peromyscus eremicus (assembly GCF_949786415.1). NCBI lineage: Eukaryota > Metazoa > Chordata > Mammalia > Rodentia > Cricetidae > Peromyscus > Peromyscus eremicus. The sequence continues at coordinate 12,524 of NW_026738013.1, forward strand.
CAGTTTCCTATGCAGAGTTGAACTAGATATGGCCCGTGTGTGTAGGAAGCACAGTTCTTTTGTTCTGAGCAAGCTCACTGTTCTGAACCTATAGGAAACACAGTAGAGTAGAAGAGTGCTCTTTTCTCAAAAGCAGAGTGTGTTTCTTGTAAGGCTAGCTAGTGTTTGTTTCCCAGTGAGAAATGAAGTTGAATCCCATGCAGTTTCTGGTCCTACGAGCAAGAGTTGTTTTCTGGTAAGAAGAGTCACTATTGCGCTCTCATTGCCATACACAGAGCAAATAGCACTCGCGTCTGCTCCTAGCAAGTACAGTGTATTGGAGTGAATAGGAGCTACTGTTCTTGTCAGTTTCCTAAGCAGAGTTGAACTAGATATGGCCTGTGTGTAGGAAGCACAGTTCTCTTGTTCTGAGCAAGCTCACTGTTCTGGCCCTTTAGGAAACACAGTAGAGTAGAAGAATGCTCTTTTCTCAAAAGCAGAGTGTGTTTCTTGTAAGGGGAGCTAGCGTTTGTTTCCCAGTCCTACATGGAATTGAATCACATGCAGTTTCTGGTACTACGAGCAAGAGTTGCTTTCTGGTAAGGAAAGTCACTATTGCGCTCCCTTTGCCATACACAGTGCAAATAGCACTAGCATCTGCTCCCAGCAAGTACAGTGTATTGGACTGAAGAGGAGCTACTGTTCTTGTCAGTTTCCGAAGCAGAGTTGAACTAGATATGGCCCATGTGTGTAGGAAGCACAGTTCTTTTGTTCTGAGCAACTCACTCTTCAGACCCCATAGGAAACACAGTAGAGTAGGCGAGTGCTCTTTTCTCAAAAGCAGAGTGTGTTTCTTGTAAGGCTAGCTAGTGTTTGTTTCCCAGTCAGAAACAGAGTTGAATCACACGCAGTTTCTGGTCCTACGAGCAAGAGTTGTTTTCTGGTAAGAAGAGTCACTATTGCGCTCCCATTGCCATACACAGTGCAAATAGCACTCGCGTCTGCTCCCAGGAAGCACAGTGTATTGGACTGAAGAGGAGCTACTGTTCTTGTCAGTTTTCTTAGCAGAGTTGAACTAGATATGGCCCGTGTGTGTAGGAAGCACAGTTCTTTTGTTCTGAGCAAGCTCACTGTTCTGGCCCTTTAGGAAACTCAGTAGCGTAGAAGAATGCTCTTTTCTCAAAAGCAGAGTGTGTTTCTTGTAAGGGGAGCTAGCGTTTGTTTCCCAGTCCTAAATGGAATTGAATCACATGCAGTTTCTGGTACTATGAGCAACAGTTGTTTTCTGGTAAGGAAAGTCACTATGGTGCTCCCATTGTCATACACAGTGCAAATAGCACTCACGTCTGCTCCCAGCAAGTACAGTGTATTGGACTCAGGAGGAGCTACTGTTCTTGTCAGTTTCCGAAGCAGAGTTGAAGTAGATATGGCCCATGTGTGTAGGAAGCTCAGTTCTTTTTTTCTGAGCAAATTCTCTGTTCGGACCCCTTAGGAAACACAGTAGCGTAGAAGAGTGCTCTTTTCTCAAAAGCAGAGTGTGTTTCTTGTAAGGCAAGCTAGCATTTGTTTCCAAGTCCTAAATGGAGTTGAGTCCCATGCAGTTTCTGGTCCTATGAGCAAGAGTTGTTTTCTGGTAAGAAGAGTCACTATTGTGCTCCCATTTTCATACACAGGGCAAATAGCACTGGCATCTGTTCCCAGCAAGTACAGTGTATTGGACTGAAGAGGAGCTACTGTTCTTGTCAGTGTCCTAAGCAGAGTTGAACTAAATATGGCCCCTGTGTGTAGGAAGCACAGTTTTTTGTTCTGAGCAAGCTCACTGTTCTGGCCCTAAAGGAAACACAGTAGAGTAGAAGAGTGCTCTTTTCTCAAAAGCAGAGTGCGTTTCTTCTAAGGCGAGCTAGGGTTTGTTTACCAGTCCAAAATGGAGTAGAATCACATGCAGATTCTGGTCCTACAAGCAAGAGTTGTTTTCTGGTAATAAGATTCACTATTACGCTCCCATTGTCATACACAGCGCAAATAGCACTGTCGTTTGTTCCCAGCATGTACAATGTATTGGAATGAAGAGGATCTACTGTTCTTGTCAGTTTCCAAAGCAGAGTTGAACTAGATATGGCCCGTGTGTGTAGGAAGCACAGTTCTTTTGTTCTGAGCAAGCTCACACTTCTGGCTCTATAGGAAACACAGTTGAGTAGAAGAGTGCTCTTCTCTCAAAAGCAGAGTGTGTTTCTTTTAAGGCAAGCTATGGTTTGTTTCCCAGTCCTAAATGGAGTTGAATCACATGCAGTTTCTGGTCCTACAGGCAAGAGTTGTTTTCTGGTGTGAAGAGTCACTATTGAGCTCCCATTGTCATACACATGTGCAAATAGCTCTCGCGTCTGCTCCCAGCAAGTACATTGTATTAGACAGAAGAGGAGCTACTGTTCTTGTCAGTTTCCTAAGCAGAGTTGAACTAGATATGGCCCGTGTGTAGGAAGCACAGTTCTTTTGTTCTGAGCAAGCTCACTGTTCTGAACCTATAGGAAACACAGTAGAGTAGAAGAGTGCTCTTTTCTCAAAAGCAGAGTATGTTTCTTGTAAGGCTAGCTAGTGTTTGTTTCCCAGTGAGAAATAAAGTTGAATCCCATGCAGTTTCTGGTCCTACGAGCAAGAGTTGTTTTCTGGTAAGAAGAGTCACTATTGTGCTCCCATTGCCATACACAGTGCAAATAGCACTCACGTCTGCTCTTAGCAAGTACAGTGTATTGGACTGAAGAGGAGCTACTGTTCTTGTCAGTTTCCTAAGCAGAGTTGAACTAGATATGGCCCGTGTGTGTAGGAAGCACAGTTCTTTTGTTCTGAGCAAGCTCACTGTTCTGGCCCTTTAGGAAACTCAGTAGCGTAGAAGAATGCTCTTTTCTCAAAAGCAGAGTGTGTTTCTTGTAAGGCGAGCTAGCGTTTGTTTCCCAGTCCAATATGGAGTTGAATCACATGCAGTTTCTGGTCCTACGAGCAAGAGTTGTTTTCTGGTAAGAAGAGTCACTATTGCGCTGCCATTGCCATACACAGGACAAATAGCACTGGCGTCTTTTCGCAGCAAGTACAGTGTATCGGACTGAAGAGGAGCTACTGTTCTTGTCAGTTTCCTAAGCAGAGTTGAACGAGATATGGCCCATGTATGTAGGAAGCACAGTTCTTTTGTTCTGAGCAAGCTCACTGTTTGGACCCCATAGGAAACACAGTAGAGTAGAAGCGTGCTCTTTTCTCTAAAGCAGAGTGTTTTTCTTGTAAGGCGAGCTCGCGTTTGTTTCCCAGTCCTAAATGGAGTTGAGTCACATGCAGTTTTTTGTCCTATGAGCAAGAGTTGTTTTCTGGTAAGAAGAGTCACTATTGCGCTCCAAATGCCATACACAGTGCAAATAGCTCTCGCATCTGTTCCCAGCAAGTATAGTGTATTGGACTGAATTGGAGCTACTGTTCTTGTCAGTTTCCTAAGCAGAGTTGAGCTTGATATTTCCCGTGTAGGAAGCACAGTTCTTTTGTTCTGAGCAAGCTAACTGTTTGGACCACATAGGAAACACAGTAGAGTAGCAGAGTTCTCTTTTCTCAAAAGCAGAGTGTGTTTCTTGTAAGGAGAGCTAGCGTTTGTTTTCCAGTACTAAATGGAGTTGAATCCCATGCAGTTTCTGGTCCTATTGTCAAGAGTTGTTTTATGGTAAGAATAGTAAATATTGCGGTGCCATTGCCATACACAGGACAAATAGCACTGGAGTCTATTCCCAGCAAGTACAGTGTATTGGACTGAAGAGGATCTACTGTTCTTGTCAGGTTCCTAAGCAGAATTGAACTAGATATGGCCGTGTGTGTAGGAAGCACAGTTCTTTTGGTTTGAGCAAGTTCACTGTTCGGACCTCTTAGGAAACACAATAGAGTAGAAGAGTGCTCTTTTCTCAAAAGCAGAGTGTGTTTCTTGGAAGGCGAGCTTGTGTTTGTTTCCCAGTCCTAAATGGAGTTGAGTCACATGCAGTTTTTTGTCCTACGAGCAAGAGTTGTTTTCTGGTAAGACGAGTCACTATTGTGCTCCAATTGCCATACACAGTGCAAATAGCACTCGCGTCTGTTCCCAGCATGTACAGTGTATTGGACTGAAGAGGAGCTACTGTTCTTGTCAGTTTCCTAAGCAGAGTTGAACTAGATATGGTCCGTGTGTGTAGGATGCACAGTTCTTTTGTTCTCAGCAAGCTCACTGTTCTGGCCCTATAGGAAACACAGTAGAGTAGAAGAGTGCTCTTTTCTCAAAAGCAGAGTGTGTTTCTTGTAAGGCAGGCTAGCGTTTGTTTCCCAGTCCTAAATGGAGGTGAATCACATGCAGTTTCTGGTCCTTCAAACAAGAGTTTTTTTCTGGTAAGAAGAGTCACTATTGCGCTCCAAATGCCATACACAGTGCAAATAGCTCTCGCATCTGTTCCCAGCAAGTATAGTGTATTGGACTGAATAGGAGCTACTGTTCTTGTCAGTTTCCTAAGCAGAGTTGAGCTTGATATTTCCCGTGTAGGAAGCACAGTTCTTTTGTTCTGAGCAAGCTCACTGTTTGGACCCCATAGGAAACACAGTAGAGTAGCAGAGTGCTCTTTTCTCTAAAGCAGAGTGTGTTTCTTGTAAGGCGAGCTAGTGTTTGTTTCCCAGTCCTAAATGGAGTTGAATCACATGCAGTTTCTGGTCCTATGAGCAAGAGTTGTTTTATGGTAAGAAGAGTCACTATTGCGCTGCCATTGCCATACACAGGACAAATAGCACTGGCGTTTTTTCCCAGCAAGTACAGTGTATTGGACTGAAGAGGATCTACTGTTCTTGTCAGGTTCCTAAGCAGAATTGAACTAGGTGTGATGGTGTGTGTAGGAATCACGTTTTTTTTTGTTCTGAGCAAGCTCACTGTTCGGACCTCATAGGAAACACAGAAGAGTAGAAGAGTGCTCTTTTCTCAAAAGAAAAGTGTGTTTCTTGTAAGGCGAGCTAGCGTTTGTTTCCTAGCCCTAATTGGAGTTTATTCACAGGCATTTTTCCGGTCCTATGAGCAAGAGTTGTTTTCTGGTAAGGAAAGTTACTATTGTGCTCCCATTGCCATACACAGTGCAAATAGCACTCGCGTCTGTTCCCAGCAAGTACAGTGTATTGGACTAAATAGGAGCTACTCTTCTTGTCAGTTTCCTAAGGAGAGTTGAACTAGATATGGTCAGTGTGTGTAGGAAGCACAGTTCTTTTGTTCTGAGCAAGCTAACTGTTTGGACCCCATAGGAAACACAGTAGAGTAGAAGAGTGCTCTTTTCTCAAAAGCAGAGTGTGTTTCTTGTAAGGAGAGCTAGCGTTTGTTCCCCAGTCCTAAATGGAGTTGAATCCCATGCAGTTTCTGGTCCTATTGTCAAGAGTTGTTTTATGGTAAGAATAGTAAATATTGCGCTGCCATTGCCATACACAGGACAAATAGCACTGGAGTCTGTTCCCAGCAAGTACAGTGTATTGGACTGAAGAGGATCTACTGTTCTTGTCAGGTTCCTAAGCAGAATTGAACTAGATATGGCTGTGTGTGTAGGAAGCACAGTACTTTTGGTTTGAGCAAGTTCACTGATCGGACCTCTTAGGAAACATAACAGAGTAGAAGAGTGCTTTTTTCTCTAAAGCAGAGTATGTTTCTTGTAAGGCGAGCTAGCATTTGTTTCCCAGTCCTAAATGGAGTTGCTTCACATGCAGTTTCTGGTCCTACGAGCAAGAGTTGTTTTCTGCTAAGAAGAGTCACTATTGTGCTCCCATTGTCATACACAGGGCAAATAGCACTCGCGTCTGTTCCCAGCATGCACAGTGTATTGGACTGAAGAGGATCTACTGTTCTTGACAGGTTCCTAAGCAGAGTTGAACTAGATATGGCCGTGTGTGTAGGAAGCACAGTTCTTTTGTTCTGAGCAAGCTCACTGTTCTGGCCCTATAGGAAACATAGTAGAGTAGAAGAGTGCTCTTTTCTCAAAAGCAGAGTGTGTTTCTTGTAAGGCGAGCTAGCGTTTGTTTCCCAGTCCAGTATGGAGTTGAATCACATGCAGTTTCTGGTCCTACAAACAAGATTTGTTTTCTGGTAAGAAGAGTCACTATTGCGCTGCCATTGCCATACACAGGACAAATAGCACTGGCGTCTTTTTGCAGCAAGTACAGTGTATTGGACGGAAGAGGATCTACTGTTCTTGTCAGTTTCCTAACCAGAGTTGAGCTTGATATTTCCCGTGTAGGAAGCACAGTTCGTTTGTTCTGATCAAGCTCACTGTTTGGACCCCATAGGAAACACAGTAGAGTAGCAGAGTGCTCTTTTCTCTAAAGCAGATTGTGTTTCTTGTAAGGCGAGCTAGTGTTTGTTTCCCAGTCCTAAATGGAGTTGAATCACATGCAGTTTCTGGTCCTACGAGCAAGAGTTGTTTTCTGGTAAGACGAGTCACTATTGTGCTCCAATTGCCATACACAGTGCAAATAGCACTCGCGTCTGTTCTGAGCAAGTACAGTGTATTGGACTGAAGAGGAGATACTGTTCTTGTCAGTTTCCTAAGCAGAGTTGAACTAGATATGGCCCGTGTGTGTAGGAAGCACAGTTCTTTTGTTCTGAGCAAGCTCACTGTTTGGACCCCATAGGAAATACAGTAGAGTAGAAGAGTGCTCTTTTCTCTAAAGCAGAGTGTGTTTCTTTTAAGGCGAGCTAGCGTTTGTTTCCCAGTCCTAAATGGAGTGGAATCACATGCAGTTTTTTGTCCTACGAGCAAGAGTTGTTTTCTGGTAAGACGAGTCACTATTGTGCTCCAATTGCCATACTCAGGGCAAATAGCACTCGCGTCTGTTCCAAGCAAGTACAGTGTATTGGACTGAAGAGGAGCTACTGTTTGTCAGTCTCCCAAGCAGAGTTGAACTAGATATGGCCCGTGTGTGTAAGAAGCACAGTTCTTTTGTTCTGAGCAAGCTCACTGTTTGGACCCCATAGGAAACACAGTAGAGTAGAAGAGTGCTCTTTTCTCAAAAGCAGAGTGTGTTTCTTGGAAGACGAGCCGAGCTAGCGTTTGTTTCCCAGTCCTAAATGGAGTTGAATCACATGCAGTTTCTGGTCCTAGGAGCAAGAGTTGTTTTCTGGTAAGAAGAGTCACTATTGTGCTCTCATTGTCATTCACAGGGCAAATAGCACTGGCGTCTATTCCCAGCATGTACATTGTATTGGACTGAAGAGGATCTACTGTTCTTGTCAGGTTCCTAATCAGAGTTGAACTAGATATGGCCGTGTGTGTAGGAAGAACAGTTGTTTTGTTCTGAGCAAGCTCACTGTTCTGGCCCTATAGGAAACACAGTAGAGTAGAAGAGTGCTCTTTTCTCTAAAGCAGAGTGTGTTTCTTTAAGGCGAGCTAGAGTTTGTTTCCCAGTCCTAAATGGAGTTGAATCACATGCAGTTTCTGGTCCTACGAGCAAGAGTTGTTTTATGGTAAGAATAGTCACTATTGCGCTGCCATTGCCATGCACAGGACAAATAGCACTGGCGTATGTTCCCAGCAAGTACAGTGTATTGGACTGAAGAGGATCTACTGTTCTTGTCAGGTTCCTTATCAGAATTGAACTAGATATGGCCATGTGTGTAGGAAGCACAGTTCTTTTGTTCTGAGCAACCTCACTGTTCTGGCCCTACAGGAAACACAGTAGAGTAGAAGAGTGCTCTTTTCTCAAAAGCAGAGTGTGTTTCTTGTAAGGCGAGGTCGCGTTTGTTTCCCAGTCCTAAATGGAGTTGAGTCACATGCAGTTTTTTGTCCTACAAGCAAGAGTTGTTTTTTGGTAAGACGAGTCACTATTGTGCTCCAATTGCCATACACAGTGCAAATAGCACTCGCGTCTGTTCCGAGCAAGTACAGTGTATTGGACTGAAGAGGATCTACTGTTCTTGTCAGGTTCCTAAGCAGAGTTGAACTAGATATGGTCCGTGTGTGTAGGAAGCACAGTTGTTTTGTTCTGAGCAAGCTCACTGTTTAGACCCCATAGGAAACACAGTAGAGTAGAAGAGTGCTCTTTTCTCAAAAGCAGAGTGTGTTTCTTGTAAGGCGAGCTAGCGTTTGTTTCCCAGTCCTAAATGGAGTTGAATCCCATGCAGTTTCTCGTCCTACGACCAAGAGTTTTTTTCTGGTAAGAAGAGTCACTATTGCGCTGCCATTGCCATACACAGGACAAATAGCACTGTTGTCTGTTCCCAGCAGTACAGTGTATTGGACTGAATAGGATCTACTGTTCTTGTCAGGTTCCTAAGCAGAATTGACCTAGGTATGGTGGTGTGTGTAGGAAGCACGGTTTTTTTGTTCTGAGCAAGCTCACTGTTCGGACCTCATAGGAAACACAGTAGAGTAGAAGAGTGCTCTTTTCTCAAAAGCAGAGTGTGTTTCTTGTAAGGCGAGCTAGCGTTTGTTTCCTAGTCCTAAATGGAGTTCAATCACAGGCAGTTTCCGGTCCAATGAGCAAGAGTTGTTTTCTGGTAAGGAAAATCACTATTGTGCTCATATTGCCATACACAGTGCAAATAGCACTCGCGTCTGTTCCCAGCAAGTACAGTGTATTGGACTGAATAGGAGCTACTGTTCTTGTCAGTTTCCTAAGTAGAGTTGATTTGATATGGCCGTGTGTAGGAAGCACAGTTCTTTTGTTCTGAGAAAGCTCACTGTTTGGACCCCATTGGAAACACAGTAGAGTAGAAGAGTGCTCTTTTCTCAAAAGCAGAGTGTGTTTCTTATAAGGCGAGCCGAGCTAGCGTTTGTTTCCCAGTCCTAAATGGAGTTGAATCACATGCAATTTCTGGTACTATGAGCAAGAGTTGTTTTCTGGTAAGAAGAGTCACTGCTGCGCTCCAAATGCCATATACAGTGCAAATAGCAATCCCGTCTGTTCCCAGCAAGTACAGTGTATCGGACTGAATAGGAGCTACTATTCTTGTCAGGTTCCTAAGCAGAGTTGAAGTAGATATGGTCCATGTGTGTAGGAAGCACAGTTCTTTTGTTCTCAACAAGCTCACTGTTCTGGCCCTATAGGAAACACAGTAGAGTAGAAGAGTGCTCTTTTCTCAAAAGCAGAGTGTGTTTCTTGTAAGGCGAGCTAGCGTTTGTTTCCCAGTCCTAAATGGAGTTGAATCACATGCAGTTTCTGGTCCTACAAACAAGAGTTGTTTTCTGGTAAGAAGAGTCACTATTGCGCTGCCATTGCCATACACAGGACAAATAGCACTGGCGTCTTTTCGCAGCAAGTGCAGTGTATTGGACGGAAGAGGATCTACTGTACTTGTCAGGTTCCTAAGCAGATTTGAACTAGATATGGCCGTGTGTGTAGGAAGCACAGTTTTTTTGTTCTGAGCAAGCTCACTGTTCGGACGCCATAGGAAACACAGTAGTAGAAGAGTGCTCTTTTCTCTAAAGCAGAGTGTGTTTCTTGTAAGGCAAGCTCGCGTTTGTTTCCCAGTCCTAAATGGAGTTGAGTCTCAGGCAGTTTTTGGTCCTACGAGCAAGAGTTGTTTTCTGGTAAGAAGAGTCACTATTGTGCTCCAATGCCATACACAGTGCAAATAGCTCTCGCATCTGTTCCCAGCAAGTATAGTGTATTGGACTGAATAGGAGCTACTGTTCTTGTCAGTTTCCTAAGCAGAGTTGAGCTTGATATTTCCCGTGTAGGAAGCACAGTTCTTTTGTTCTGATCAAGCTCACTGTTTGGACCCCATAGGAAACACAGTAGTGTAGCAGAGTGCTCTTTTCTCTAAAGCAGAATGTGTTTCTTGTAAGGCGAGCTAGCGTTTGTTTCCCAGTCCTAAATGGAGTTGAATCACATGCAGTTTCTGGTCCTACGAGCAAGAGTTGTTTTATGGTAAGAAGAGTCACTATTGCGCTGCCATTGCCATACACAGTGCAAATAGCACTTGCGTCTGTTCCCAGCAAGTACAGTGTATCGGACTCTAGAGGATCTACAGTTCTTGTCAGGTTCCTAAGCAGACTTGAACTAGATATGGCCGTGTTTGTAGGAAGCACAGTTTTTTTGTTCTGAGCAAGCTCACTGTTCGGAACACATAGGAAACAGTAGAGTAGAAGAGTGCTCTTTTCTCAAAAGCAGAGTGTGTTTCTTGGAAGGCGAGCTAGCGTTTGTTTCCCAGTCCTAAATGGAGTTGAGTCACATGCAGTTTTTTGTCCTACGAGCAAGAGTTGTTTTCTGGTAAGACGAGTCACTATTGTGCTCCAATTACCGTACACAGTGCAAATAGCACTCGCGTCTATTCCCAGCATGTACAGTGTATTGGACTGAATAGGAGCTACTGTTCTTGTCAGTTTCCTAAGCAGAGTTGAACTAGATATGGTCCGTGTGTGTAGGATGCACAGTTCTTTTGTTCTCAGCAAGCTCACTGTTCTGGCCCTATAGGAACACAGTAGAGTAGAAGAGTGCTCTTTTCTCAAAAGCAGAGTGTGTTTCTTGTAAGGCGAGCTAGCGTTTGTTTCCCAGTCCTAAATGGAGTTGAGTCACATGCAGTTTTTGGTCCTATGAGCAAGAGTTGTTTTCTGGTAAGAAGAGTAACTATTGCGCTCCAAATGCCATACACAGTGCAAATAGTACTCGCGTCTGTTCCCTTCAAGTACAGTGTATTGGACTGATTAGGAGCTACTGTTTTTGTCAGTTTCCTCAGCAGAGTTGAACTAGATATGGCCCGTGTGTGTAGGAAGCACAGTTCTTTTGTTCTGAGCAAGCTCACTGTTGGACCCCATAGGAAACACAGTAGAGTAGAAGAGTGCTCTTTTCTCAAAAGCAGAGTGTTTTTCTTGTAAGGCGACCTAGCGTTTGTTTCCCAGTCCTAAATGGAGTTGAATCACATGCAGTTCCTGGTACTGTGAGCAAAAGTTGTTTTCTGGTAAGAAGAGTCACTATTGTGCTCCCATTGTCATACACAGGGCAAATAGCACTGGCGTCTGTTCTCAGCATGTACAGTGTATTGGACTGAAGAGGATCTACTGTTCTTGTCAGTTTCCTCAGCACAGTTGAACTAGATATGTTCCATGTTCTTTTGTTCTGAGCAAGCTCACTGTTTGGACCCCATTGGAAACACAGTAGAGTAGAAGAGTGCTCTTTTCTCAAAAGCAGAGTGTGTTTCTTGGAAGACGAGCCAAGCTAGTGTTTGTTTCCCAGTCCTAAACAGAGTTGAATCACATGCAGTTTCTGGTCCTACGAGCAAGAGTTGTTTTATGGTAAGAAGAGTCACTATTGCGCTGCCATTGCCATACACAGGACAAATAGCACTGTTGTCTGTTCCCAGCAGTACAGTGTATTGGACTGAAGAGGATCTACTGTTCTTGTCAGGTTCCTAAGCAGAATTGAACTAGGTATGGCGGTGTGTGTAGGAAGCACGTTTTTTTTGTTCTGAGCAAGCTCACTGTTCGGACCTCATAGGAAACACAGTAGAGTAGAAGAGTGCTCTTTTCTCAAAAGCAGAGTGTGTTTCATGTAAGGCGAGCTAGAGTTTGTTTCCTAGTCCAAAATTGAGTTCAATCACAGGCAGTATCCGGTCCTATGTGCAAGAGTTGTTTTCTAGTAAGGAAAGTCACTATTGTGCTCCCATTGCCATACACAGTGCAAATAGCACTCGCGTCTGATCCCAGGAAGTACAGTGTATTGGACTGAAGAGGAGCTACTGTTCTTGTCAGTTTCCTAAGCAGAGTTGAACTAGATATGGCCCGTGTGTAGGAAGCACAGTTCTTTTGTTCCGAGCAAGCTCACTGTTCTGGCCCTTTAGGAAACACAGTAGAGTAGAAGAGTGCTCTTTTCTCTAAATCAGATTGTGTTTCTTGTAAGGCAAGCTAGCGTTTTTTTCCCAGTCCTAAATGGAGTTGAGTCACATGCAGTTTTTGGTCCTACTAGCAAGAGTTGTTTTCTGGTAAGAAGAGTCACTGTTGCTCTCCAAATGCCATATACAGTGCAAATAGCAATCGCGTCTGTTCCCAGCAAGTACAGTGTCTCGGACTGAATAGGAGCTACTGTTCTTGTCAGGTTCCTAAGCAGAGTTGAACTAGATATGGTCCATGTGTGTAGGAAGCACAGTTCTTTTGTTCTCAGCAAGCTCACTGTTCTGGCCCTATAGGAAACACAGTAGAGTAGAAGAGTGCTCTTTTCTCAAAAGCAGAGTGTGTTTCTTGTAAGGCGAGCTAGCGTTTGTTTCCCAGTCCTAAATGGAGTTGAATCACATGCAGTTTCTGGTCCTACGAGCAAGAGTTGGTTTCTGGTAAGGAAGTCACTATTGTGCTCCCATTGCCATACACAGTGCAAATAGCACTCGCGTCTGTTCCCAGCAAGTACAGTGTATCGGACTGAAGAGGAGCTACTGTTCTTGTCAGTATCCTAAGCAGAGTTGAACTAGATATGCCCCTTGTTAAAGAAGCACAGTTCTTTTGTTCTGAGAAAGCTCAATGTTTGGACCCCATAGGAAACACAGTAGAGTAGAAGAGTGCTCTTTTCTCTAAAGCAGAGTGTGTTTCTTGTAAGGTGAGCTCGCGTTTGTTTAAGTCCTAAATGGAGTTGAGACACATGCAGTTTTTGGTCCTACGAGCAAGAGTTGTTTTCTGGTACGAAGAGTCACTATTGCGCTGCCTTTGCCATACAGAGGACAAATAACACTGGCGTGTTTTCCCAGCAAGTACAGTGTATTGGATGGAAGAGGATCTACTGTTCTTGTCAGGTTCCTAAGCAGACTTGAACTAGACATGGCCGTGTGTGTAGGATGCACAGTTCTTTTGTTCTCAGCAAGCTCACTGTTCTGGCCCTATAGGAAACACAGTAGAGTAGAAGAGTGCTCTTTTCTCAAAAGCAGAGTGTGTTTCTTGTAAGGCAAGCTAGCGTTTGTTTCCCAGTCCTAAATGGAGTTGAATCACATGCAGTTTCTGGTCCTACGAGCAAGAGTTGTTTTCTGGTAAGGAAGTCACTATTGTGCTCCCATTGCCATACACAGTGCAAATAGCACTCGCGTCTGTTCCCAGCAATTACTGTGTATCGGGCTGAAGAGGAGCTACTGTTCTTGTCAGTTTCCTAAGCAGAGTTGAACGAGATATGCCCCGTGTGTGTAGGAAGCACAGTTCTTTTGTTCTGAGCAAGCTCACTGTTTGGACCCCATAGGAAACACAGTAGAGTAGAAGAGTGCTCTTTTCTCTAAAGCAGAGTGTTTTTCTTGTAAGGTGAGCTCGCGTTTGTTTCCCAGTCCTAAATGGAGTTGAGTCACATGCAGTTTTTGGTCCTATGAGCAAGAGTTGTTTTCTGGTAAGAAGAGTCACTATTGCGCTCCAAATGCCATACACAGTGCAAATAGTACTCGCGTCTGTTCCCTTCAAGTACAGTGTATTGGACTGATTAGGAGCTACTGTTTTTGTCAGTTTCCTCAGCAGAGTTGAACTAGATATGGCCCGTGTGTGTAGGAAGCACAGTTCTTTTGTTCTGAGCAAGCTCACTGTTGGACCCCATAGGAAACACAGTAGAGTAGAAGAGTGCTCTTTTCTCAAAAGCAGAGTGTTTTTCTTGTAAGGCGACCTAGCGTTTGTTTCCCAGTCCTAAATGGAGTTGAATCACATGCAGTTCCTGGTACTGTGAGCAAAAGTTGTTTTCTGGTAAGAAGAGTCACTATTGTGCTCCCATTGTCATACACAGGGCAAATAGCACTGGCGTCTGTTCTCAGCATGTACAGTGTATTGGACTGAAGAGGATCTACTGTTCTTGTCAGTTTCCTCAGCACAGTTGAACTAGATATGTTCCATGTTCTTTTGTTCTGAGCAAGCTCACTGTTTGGACCCCATTGGAAACACAGTAGAGTAGAAGAGTGCTCTTTTCTCAAAAGCAGAGTGTGTTTCTTGGAAGACGAGCCAAGCTAGCGTTTGTTTCCCAGTCCTAAACGGAGTTGAATCACATGCAGTTTCTGGTCCTACGAGCAAGAGTTGTTTTATGGTAAGAAGAGTCACTATTGCGCTGCCATTGCCATACACAGGACAAATAGCACTGTTGTCTGTTCCCAGCAGTACAGTGTATTGGACTGAAGAGGATCTACTGTTCTTGTCAGGTTCCTAAGCAGAATTGAACTAGGTATGGCGGTGTGTGTAGGAAGCACGTTTTTTTTGTTCTGAGCAAGCTCACTGTTCGGACCTCATAGGAAACACAGTAGAGTAGAAGAGTGCTCTTTTCTCAAAAGCAGAGTGTGTTTCATGTAAGGCGAGCTAGAGTTTGTTTCCTAGTCCAAAATTGAGTTCAATCACAGGCAGTTTCCGGTCCTATGTGCAAGAGTTGTTTTCTAGTAAGGAAAGTCACTATTGTGCTCCCATTGCCATACACAGTGCAAATAGCACTCGCGTCTGATCCCAGGAAGTACAGTGTATTGGACTGAAGAGGAGCTACTGTTCTTGTCAGTTTCCTAAGCAGAGTTGAACTAGATATGGCCCGTGTGTAGGAAGCACAGTTCTTTTGTTCTGAGCAAGCTCACTGTTCTGGCCCTTTAGGAAACACAGTAGAGTAGAAGAGTGCTCTTTTCTCTAAATCAGATTGTGTTTCTTGTAAGGCAAGCTAGCGTTTTTTTCCCAGTCCTAAATGGAGTTGAGTCACATGCAGTTTTTGGTCCTACGAGCAAGAGTTGTTTTCTGGTACGAAGAGTCACTATTGCGCTGCCTTTGCCATACAGAGGACAAATAACACTGGCGTGTTTTCCCAGCAAGAACAGTGTATTGGATGGAAGAGTATCTACTGTTCTTGTCAGGTTCCTAAGCAGACTTGAACTATACATGGCCGTGTGTAGGAAGCACAGTTTTTTTGTTCTGAG
>NW_026738014.1:0-27347 GCF_949786415.1 Peromyscus eremicus
GTTACAGCCATAAATGGTGCTGGGAGTTCTGGCTGGGGAAGCGACATGCGCTGACTCAGGAGAATGGCAAGAGTCAGAGAACACTTGACGCCTCCCGGGATTGCCACTGAGGTGACTCTGAATTTCTTGGTCTTGTGAAGGCCTCATGCGCATAGGATTTCTCTCCTGCTTCTTCCCTCGTGAGACTACTTTTCCAACTAAATATTCTGAATGTAATGGATTCTTATTGCTTCAGGCCAGCTCATCAGAGAACACTCCCTGTCTGGATATCTGGTTTATCTTTCTTCTCTTTTCCCATCAAATTTTACCTCTTTCTTGAAGGAACGTACCTATTTCCAATTAAGTGGCCAGGCCCCTTTTCAATAGTTATAGTCTTCATTCTTATTATTTCTTTTTTTTTTTTAATCTTTTTTCATGTGTGTTCATGTGTGCATTCATGTGTGTGTACATGTATTTTGAGGCCAGAGGACAACTATGAATGCTATTCTTAAGGCACTATACACTTTCTTTTAATCTTTTTTTAAATCTTTTTGAGACAGAGTCTCTCATAGACCCAAAACTGGGATTAGCTGGCCAGTGAGCCAGAATCTACTTGTCTCTGCCTCCCCAGGGCTGGAATCACAATCATATACCATTTTTTTTTAAAATGTGGGTTTAGTGATCAAACTCTGGTCCTCATGAGTGTAGAGAAGTATTTTGTCCTCTGCACCTTCTTGCCAACATCTTAGCACTTCTTATGTGGTAGTTGTCATCTTAAAGGAAGGGACAAATCTCAGTTAAAAGTTCTATTCTGATGAATAACAATGTGGTAAGGGAGGG
Organism: Peromyscus eremicus; assembly: GCF_949786415.1. Classification (NCBI taxonomy): domain Eukaryota; kingdom Metazoa; phylum Chordata; class Mammalia; order Rodentia; family Cricetidae; genus Peromyscus; species Peromyscus eremicus. The sequence continues at coordinate 820 of NW_026738014.1, forward strand.
CTAAATGCATATTCATCAATGAGCATAATTAAAATCAGTCTGTGAAGGGCCGTTCAAACATCCATGGAGCCTCTTTGTGCTGGATAGTTTTATGTCAACTTGACACAAGCTAAAGTCATCAGAGAGGAGGGAGCCTCATTTAAGAACATGCCTTTATAAGATTGGGCTGTAGATAAGCCTATAGGGCATTTTCTTAATTAGTGATTGACAGGAGATAGCCCAGCCCATTGTAGGTGGTGCCATCCCTGGGCTGGTGGTCCTGGGTTCTAAAAGAAACTAGGCTGAACAAGCCACGATGAACAAGCTAGTAAGCAGCACCCCTCCATGGCCTCTGCGTCAGCTCCTGCCTCCAGGTTCCTGCTCTGCTTGAGTTCCTGCCCTCACTGCTTTTGATGATGAACTGTTACATAGAACTGTGAGTGAAATAACCCTTTCCTCCCCAAGTTGCTTTTGGTCATGGTGTTTCATCACAGGAACAGAAACCATAAATAAAACACCCTTCAATAACTCTTCTATGAAGATACAATTTAAAAACTCAGCTGCCCACTGTCAGCTAAAGCCTTAAAGCAATGCAACAGTTTTATTCTTCCTTTCTCACAAACAGTGGAAATGAATATATTAAATACAGAAAACATACTAAAGATGCCACATTCACTAGACCTTGGTTGTTGTTAGAAACCAATTAATGGAAACCCTTCAGGCCATTAAAAACTCTTACAAAATCAAGGACATGCATAGTTCTTTTTTATTCCTCTTTCCTTTCATGAACATCCCTGCTTTTATGGCTTTATATTTAACTTAAGCCTGGTTATTCCAAAGCATGTGAATGCCCACTCCCTGTGGCAAAGTTATTTTATCCTGGCAATCACAGCAAATGCTACTTTGGTAGATGTATTTCTTTGTTACTGTTCTTTCCCCCAACATCCTTTTGGAATGTGTAGAGAAATGCAGTGACCAAGATACAAGCCTGGGATGTGGATGACAAAGCTCATTCATGACATGTGCTCTGGTCAGCTGATATTCAGGCTGTGCCCCCCTCGCCCCTCCCTCCTTCCACCTCCCTGGGAGAGCCAAACAATTTTAGAGGTGCTGAAATATCAAGGAGTCTATATCTTGGGAAACTGTATGAGTAAATCCAAATTTGGAGTGATAAAATAAAGAGTTGCTATTGAATCTTAGGGGCAGACTTGCATCCTGTAAGTACAGACTATACTCAATGCATTTCTCCTGGAGCCCCAAAGGACAGAACATAGGAAGTATCCCCTTAAAACATTCTTCTGTTGGAGAGTGGTCCTTTTTGGGGAGGTTCTGGAAACTTTAGGAGGTGGGACTCTAGCTGGAGGAAATAGGCCATTGCTTTTGGATCCTTGGAGACGTGTTGTCCCTGGATCCTTCCTGTGCCTGATCTTACTTCCTGGCCATCATGCTGTGAGCTGCTTTGCTGTGCCAAAGGCTCCCCACTGTGTTGGAATAACACCTCTGAAATGGTGAGCAAAAGAACTCTTCCTTCCTTGAGTTGTTTATGCCAGGGATCTAGTCACAGAGCACAAAATAACTACCACGTGATGACAACCACCAGGCAAAGAGCCATCCCTGCTCGGATTTACTTTCTCACGTACGTGTGTGCATTTCTGTGTATCTCTCCTGCTTACAATCTTTTTGTTTGGTCGTTCTAGTATTATACCCATAGATCAATGCCCTCTTCTGCCCCTATGGACACCAGACATACAAGTGATACATAGACATGCATGTAGGCAAACCACTCATGTACATTAAAACTAAAGGGTCTGCATGTGTGTTTTATTTTTTTTTTCTATCTCCAAAACAGAGCATGAGAGACATTTATCTGACAAAGGGAAATCCCACACAATGGCAGTAAGGGGTCAACTCTAAGAAACATCAACTGACTCTGCAAATCAGAACCCCGCCCCCAGTCTCTTGGTAGCTGATATCACCCCTAAAGAATCAAAATGACACAAAGAAAATGGTCATGGCCATGGCAAAACTAAGAAAAGAGGTAACTGTGTTTTGAAACTCCACTGTCGCAATATAGTTTTTGATTGCATTTCTAAACTAGGAAAAATTAATAAAAAGTTTCAAGACAAGCGTTGAAACCAGAAACTGACTTTAAAAAGCACTTGGAAAAACAGAATATTGAAAAACATATTTGAATTCTTTTCTCCAGTTTCTCATCTGTCTAGGGCAGCGAGGAGAGAATGAGGAATAAGACAAAGATAATTCCAGGGGTTCTAGTTCTTATTTAATGTTTCAGTTATGAAAACTTGTAGACTTCAGGCTCAGAAACAAATTACACAAGAACCACATTTAACTGCATGTAAAAGTAACTATTTAACATAAAGCTCCCCCAAATGAAAGGCACTAAAAGCTTCAGGTTGTTGTATGCCAGAGACTAAAAGGGGGGGAAAAAGACTGGATTTGACATCACATAGAGAAAATGTCTCCATGGAAACCACTGGAGCTTCAGCATTGAAAGTGATGATCTGAGGCACTTCAACAAAACTGCTGCTATTAATTATAATTTAATTTAAATTGCAGTCTTATTTTGAGGCAGCGCCTGAGATAGAATGAGTGTGTGTGTGTGTGTGTGTGTGTGTGTGTGTGTGTGTGTGTGTGAGTGTGAGTGTGTGTGTTTCTTCTTGTTTTTCTCCGCTTCTTTGTTCATTTCTTCTCTTTTTGAGCCTGAGTTCTATAGCAGAAAGTGATGTTTCTCAGTTCATTTACTCACTATTGACTGTCTTTTGAAAATAGATAAGAAAACAAATGGCTATTGATAAAGATGCTGAAGACTTAAGCAGTCTTGCTTCCTTTGAAAGAGGATACCGCTGTTCTCCTGTATCAGCAGGCTTTTGCAGACAGAATAATACGTGGCCTTGCCTAGGAGATTCTGGGTATTTATTTTCCACTTTCAGTTTCTAATGAATGCCAGCTAGCCAGAATTTCCCATTTTATATGAGGAAGAGATTTTTGAATTTTTGCCTTCTGACTTGACAGTTAAGCTGCACACTACAAGCTTTATACAGGAGAGCAGAAATGAAGGTCACTTGTTTGACTAAGATCCCATGAGGAAAAGAGGTTAATTAGGTGAAAACAGAATAAATGAACTTGTAGCCTGCTATATGTCCTAATTATTTTTTAAAAAAAATCCCTACCTCTATACCAAAGGACTGAATGAGCAATAAACGTTATTATATTTCCTCCTTCCATGTACAACTGATTATAAATCAACCCTCATAGTTACTGTTAGATACTATCGTGGACATGTGTGGATACACATTGTTACTGTTATACTTGGATTTTAGAGATTCATAGTCTCTAAACCTCTGTCTGTATCAGAGTAGGTGAATACCCAGAGTGGGTGGCGATTAGCCCGGAGCTGTGTGGCCAATAGTTGCTCAGGCCACCTTTAGTCTCCTGATTTAGGGTGCCTTCTAGGAATCTTACTGTGGTAATAAGCAGAGAGAGAGTGATATCAATTTTAGCATATATAATAGATGCCAGTTGGACATCACTCTTACCAGTGCTACAAGAAAGATCAGAGCACGCTGTTTAAGAGGGCAAACCTTCCAAGTGTGGGGGGCGGTTAGTGCTATGTAAGTGTTCCATAGGGGTCATGATGCTCAAGACTGAAGCTTTTGAGATCTCTTCACTTTTGAGGGGTACCTTTCTCATTCTTAACAGACTATTTCCATGTGTCCCTGGTCCAATTATTTGTTCCAGGACACAAGAGCCTAGAAGTCTCTAGAAGCAGATGCCTTCTTGACTCTAATCCAAGCTTGTTACTGTAGCTCTTGAACAAGGCTTGGCCGTCTAGGTCAGAGCCTCAGAACCAGGCCCTGTGCTGCTATGTAGTGTGAACAAAACCTCCTGAAAAGAAGCTGTGTCTGCAGATTGATTGACTGATTAGAATTCTAGCACTGTGGAAGAGACTGAAATGTTGCAGGTCCAGAGGCTAATTACCTGTCTTGGGCTATGTATAGCCTTCTAGAACAACCATCTATCTGTTCTTTGCCCACCTCTGTGTGGCAAATAAAACCTTGTGACTAGCCGATAAAAACCTTTGGATCTATTAATTTAGCAGATCACTAGCTTCCACCAACCCCGAAGTTAAGGCTGTCATCAGACGGCCTCTGAAGCCCATAGAAGAGCTCCCCCATCTCACTGTCCCTGCCTCTCTGAGGTGCCCACCAACGCATTTTAAACTTGCCTTGATTTATGGCTTTCTTTGTTCTGTAAAACTATAAACCTGCATGAAACTGCTTCCATGTTGGAACATGGAATTTGGGCCAACCTGGATCTGTGTTCCTGGGCCATTGTCACTTCAAATGGCTTCCCTGTATGGTGAGAGCTGTGGTTTCTGTGTCAACAGTAGGGCGGGACTTTCCTTAGTGACGGTCACCTTCCTGGATGCTGCAGTTTGTCATTACTTCTTTTCCTACCTGTCACAGGGAGAGTCAGCACGAAGAAGCCCAAGTCTGGGGAAATGTGCTAAATCTGGGAAGTACCTTCTCAACTCCTGTCTGAGGGAGAGCGTCCTTTGTGCCATGTGGCTTGTGGATTGTGTTCCATGGTAACAGGAGCCCCTGTGAGGTGCTTTTTCATCCTATGAAAATCAGGCCCTGGGGGTCAGGCTGAAAAGCCTCTACATGCAATGTGACTGGGTATAACTGAGGTGTTCTGACGCCTTGGGACATTACTGTCCCTCTTCAGCCCTTGATGCACCCTAGGGGAGAGCAATTGATTGTAGAGTGCTCTGGTTTAAAGCGTTCCAACGGGGAGGTGCCTGCAAATCCCCGAAGATCTTGTTAAAATTCAGATTCTGATAGCATACTCATGGCCAGGCCTGGGGCTCTGCATTTCTAACAGGCTCCTAGAGTGCTTGAATACACAGTTCCCCAACTTTAATCGAGACCCCCAGTGATGGTGGTTCCCACCTCCAGCTGAGATGTGTATCTGTGTATTCATTTAATATGCCTAAGAGGGAACTGAAATAATTCCTTCTGAGAGCTTTGCACCCTACCCCGTCACATTTGTGTCTTTAACGACCTGCATGCTGGCGTGCCCCCGTGGGGCCCATCTCCCACCACTCCATTTCTTTAGCTTGATTTCTGTTTATTGGTGTGGAAGTCATAAAAGGGACACTGCTCGAATATCTCATTATGAGTTTTCAGTGCTTTGAACTTAGGGTGTAAAGTCTATTCTAGTGCATATTAAAACAGTTTAAGAAAACGCAGGTGAAGAATTACTAAGCATTTACCCTAGGTCTATCCTTAGACACTGTGCTCTTCAGGGTTTCCCTGCTGGGACAGTGGCAGGGCTGACACAAACAAGGATTTATCTGGGCTCTTTAAAAATGGTTCAGTTCTCCCTGTGCAAGCATCTGGTGCAGAGGAGCCGCTTAACTCATGGTGGCCTGGAAGGGGGAGGGAGGGGAGGAGAGAGAGAGAGAGAGAGAGAGAGAGAGAGAGAGAGAGAGAGAGGGAGAGGGAAGGAGAGGGAGAAGAACAGCTTAACTAGCTTAACTCATGGTGGCCAGGAAAAGAGAAGGAGGGAGGGGGAACAGGAGAGGGAGGGAGGGGGAGAGAGGGGGAGAGGGAAAAGAGAAGGTAAACTCGTGGTGGCCAGGAAGGAGAGAGGGAGAGGGAGAGAGATGCGGAAAGGGAGGAGAGGGAGGGGAGAGGGGGGGAAGGGGGAGAGAGAGAGGGAGGGAGAGAGAGAGAAAGAGAAAGGGAGGGAGAGGGAGAGAGGGAGAGAGGGGGAGAGGGAGGAGAGGGAGACAGGATGCCCGTGTGTAGCAGGCTCTCTCTTCCTCCTCCTTTGATTCCTTCTAGGCTGCTCTCAGTTTATGGGGTGGTGCTAGCCAGATTCGTGTGGGCATGTCTTCCCTTCTTAGTGTATTCTCTCTGGAAATGCCTGCACAGACACGCCGGAAGTCATGCTTTCCTAGTCTCCTAGGTGCTTCTTAATCCAGTCCAATCCAACTTAACAACGAAGGTTAATCACCACAGATACCTCGCATCTGTGAAGGAAGTGTTTCAAGGAGGGAAAAATCTTGGCACAATTATGTGCTTAGGATCTCGATGCATTTCAAAGTGTCTGTGAGAAAGAACATTTTTTTTTTTTCCTTTTTAAATCCTGGGCTGTAGTTTTCCTGGAAGTTACGGATTTGTTTTTTGCAAAGGATTCTTGCCTCCTTGTCACTGGGCCTTGCAAAAGGCAGGGTTGCACAGTGTTAGAGCACCCAGCTCAGCGCCGAGTAGAAATTCTAGGCCTTGTGGGCATATTATGGTATGTGTAGTCTCCGAATGCTTCAGAGTAACCTGTCAATGGTTTTATTAGATACCTGGTCACAGATCTGCAGACTCGCAAGTCTTGTGAGCAAATCACTTGTAAGGAAGGCTCCGCTGAAAAACCTTGGGGTTTTCATATCAGGGAAGCAGCCTCAGGAAGCCAGGGCTGTCTGCAGGCTGTGGAGTTGGTCTCAGCTTTTAAGGAGAGAGTGAAGGGGATGAAGGAAACCGGGGCCAGTCCCAGTGAGTAAACTCCAAATGCATAGTTCAAGGACATTCCCTGATGCATTTCAGCTTTCCCCAGACAACAAGGATAGGTGTAGTTTATAAGATGAAAGTCTTAGGAGGAACTGTGTCCTTACACTTCCTCACACTTCTGTTGAGAAACACATCTACGGGAATTATTCAAGTATCAGAGGAGACTGTGGATGTCTGGAATTCCTGGCTTGGCACTCAGTGAAAAATCACTTCTATCAGATAAAATCTAGTCAAATGATGGATTTCACCCTTTGTGAGGATGTGTAGGCACATGGCAGTAGCTTAGGAATCAGCTAAGGGTCTCCTCAAACTTCCCTTTAGTGCAGATTGCTAGTAAATTCAGAGGCCATAATTTGAGTACAGAGACGGCTCTTTTGGAGGTGCCTGGGCTGTCTTGTTACTGCTGTGTCTTTGGAAAGAGTTGAGTGGAAGCAGAATGTGTTTTTAAAACAGTTAACCCTTCTGTTGTAATTCGAAACCTCAAATTGCAGGTGATAGTGTTTATAGTTCGAAACATTGGATCCAGCCCTCCTTGTGAGTAGACCATGTTTGTGTTTGTGTTATGATCATTATCTCATGAAAATATGAAACTGACCTTTTCCCTAATCCCTAAACTTCCAGAAACAGGTGGGTTTCTGAGAACACTGGAGTACGGCCAGATTGAAGACTGCTGGCCGATTTGGCTCTACTACAGATGGGCTGGGGAGATGGGCAAACCTAGAGTGCCTTTCAAAATCAAGTCTGCACACATATAAGTCTTTTATCAATGCAGCTGGGGCCTGGGTTTTGAAATACTCTTCAGCTGCATCAGTGAAACTTTATATGATGCATTTTATATATTTTGAATTCTAAGCCAATGTCTTTTCTTCCCGAAAACCGACTTTAAAAAAAAACCTGAATAAAAAAAAACCCTGTACTAAATATATATCTGTTTATTTTTTTAAACATATTTTAAAAACATCTTTTGAAATGTTTTCTTTTTGAACTAGCTGTCGATTTCAAAGGACAATTAACTGTCTGTGCTTGTTGCTAGGCAGAATGGTTAGTGGCCATCAAAGAGGACTCTGGGAAACAAATTAGCCTGGGCTTCTAAAGTGTCAGCCTGATGCTTTCTACAGATTCCTCCCTGGTTCAGGCTCACCTCATTATAAAGATAACATGATAAGCACCTAGTATAATCCATGGGGTTCTATCACAGCTTCTTGTCTTCATGTCAACAAAGTGTGAAAAACATTTAATTGGCTGTAGCAGCTTTGAGGATGATTTATCTTGTTAAAAAGACAGGAGGGGAGGAAGTGGAAAAAAGAGGAGAGAGGTGCATTTAATCTACAACTATGCAAATTATCTGCCATTCCAGACTTCTCTAGTCTGTTTAAAGAATGACAAAATATAGCAAAACAATTCAGAGTAAAAAAAAAGTGGAATTCTTTTTGTACTTGAGGTCAACACTTTTGAAAGGTGGCTAGCTCTCATAGAGCAGGAAGTGTGGCCACTGAGGGAGAAAAGTTACCAATGGACCTACCCAGTGGGAGATCCTATCTGCTAGAATACTGACCTACAGGGCACAATGTGCCTACTGATGCAATAATGACATGAATGTTATGGGGGGTTACCAGCTCTTTTCTGGTTGGATTTTAGGCCTAGAAGGAGTTCTTTCTTCTTCCTACATAATGTTTGTTCATTCTTTCAGAATTCCATACACGCAGAGCAAGTTCTCTTAACTGCTAAGCCATCTCTGCAGTCCCCATTGTTTTATCTTTAAAATATATCTAATAGGATAGTGAGAGGGCTCCTTGGGGAAAAACCCTGCCTTAGGCCTGACAACCTGAATTTGACACCCAGAATACACTGGGCAGAAGGAGCGAACTCAGCTGTCCCAAATTGTTTTCTCATCTCTACATTCTTACACACACACACACACACACACACACACACACACACACACACTAAAAAAATTAAATTTGTTTAATATTGTCCACACAATACAATTTATGGTCTCTGTCAGCACAAAGCAAAGTCACAGAAGTAATTTCTAAGTTGCAGCTTACATTACTTTTGTTTGTATCCTTTCCAGTTTTCTAAGTTTAATTTCCCAAGAAAATGATTAAGAATCATTTTTAGCTTTTCCAAGGAACACTTTCAAAGTGAGTTATCTCCTCCTCCATATTAACATATCTGTATCCACAATCACATGCATCTTTTTCTTACTAATACTTTAAGATAATATAGATTTAAATTCTTTTTTAAAAATTTTAGTGTGTGTGTGTGTGAAATCAGAGGACAGCTTTGTGGAGTTAGTTCTCTCCTTCTGCCTTAGCTGGGTTTGGTGACTTGAACTCAGGTCACTAGGTTATAAGCATCTTTACCTACTGTGTAAATTGCATATTTCAAATCTTTAAAGACCATCTTGTGGTTGTCCTTAGGCAAAAACAAAACAGCAGAATCAGGAATCTTCTCAGCCTTGCATGTTTCTGAATGGTCGTGTAGTGTATGCAGACTCACTTGGAGATCTCACGATGGGGAAGCAGTTCATTGCTATCGGTGATGACGGAGAAGAAAGCCTGAAGTATTGCCTCAAAACTTCATCTGGTTCATCTGGATAAGTTTTTTTTTTTTTTTTTTTTTTTTTTTTTTCTGCTTTGCTGGCCACAGGCAAGGACAGAAGCCAATCTGTCAGCAGAGGAAAAATAAGCATTTCTAAGGAGTGATTGCTGTTCCCTGGGAGAACATCACACCTGTGAATTCAGGTAACAGCCTTTTAAGAATGATGGGTTAGCAAAAGCCATGCCCTGTCATGTGGAGGGTTTTGCACTCCCCTGAGTGGTGCTACAGCTCCATGGCGTGACTGATAGAGTCAATGACACTTTGAAGATCGATATATAGGCTTGGGATGTAGCTCAGTTATCGAGTACCTGCCTACCATTCACGAGGCCCTGAGTTCAATTTCCTTCGCTACATTAACGAAGTGTGGTGGTGTATGCTTGTAATCTCAGCATGTAGAGGGCAGAGGCAGAAGGACCTGGAGTTCAAGGTTATCCTTGGCTATATAGCATGCTTGAGGCTGGCCTGGGCTGCATAAGACCGTTTCTAAATTAAAAAGAAAGAAAAGAAAAAAATGAAAGAAAATGCAGTAGAGTCATGTGTGGTGATGAATATACGTGTGGTCCCAGCTACTCAGAATCTTGAGGCAGGAGAGTCATTTGAAACTAGAAATTCAATACTAACCTGGGCAACACAGTAATACCCTGTCTCAAAAAAAAAAAAAAAAAGCAAAACAAAATATAACAAAAGCTACAATAAGGAAGAAGTGATGAGAACAAGGATTAATGGAGACAGGAGAAAGCCCTGAGCACGAGCTCCATTTTCACTGGCCCCTGATAACATTCCTGTGGTACAGGAATGAAGCCACATGAATATTGTGCCTTGCTGGAGTCCCTGTTTCTGCCACCAGCAGAGAAGTTGCTATGGCAACGGGTACCAGAGGGTTGCCCTCCACTTAGCCAGCCCCGGTGTGACAGAGCTAATGACTGAAATGCCTGTCAGGTGCAGACCTGGGGAAGATGGGAAAGCTTCTAAGTGCTTTACCCTGTGGGGTGGGGGCTGGAGGATGGGTGATCTGAGAGAACCGGACAGGATCCTACCCTGAATGGTTTTAGAAATCTATTGTAAGGAAAGAAGAGAGAGAGAGAGAGAGAGAGAGAGAGAGAGAGAGAGAGAGAGAGAGAGAGAGACAGACACAGAGAGACAGACACAGAGAGACAGACACAGAGAGAGGAAATTCATTCTAGATGATGTTCAGTGCAACTGAAGAGGCCAGACAGAGCTTGCTCCTGTCTTATGAAAAGTCAGCTCTTGTAACAGGCTAGAGTTCAGAAGTAGCTTAACTATGAAGGGTAATTTAGAAGGTGATAAAGGACAGGTGTCAATCATGGGCACTGGAGCCATGGGCCAGACATTGAGGAAAAAGAGGTTGGTTTCCTACCAGTCTCCTTCCACTAAAGAAACTTTCCAGTGGAGCGAATGTAGATCTTACGTACCATCCAAACAAAATCATAACAAGAAAAGGGGTCTAATTCATAAAGCATATTCTGAAGGGAGGAGGCGGTAAATTAAACCCCCAAAGCATACAGCACTAACATTTTATCATGTAAACATTAGAGACTTCTACACAGGAGAAAGCCCATACATTAAAAAATAGAAATTGAACTAGGAAAGCATTTAAATATGAATTACCTTGTGATAGTTAATTTTTATTTCTACTTGGTTGATTTAGAATCACCTAGGAGACTGAGACACACCTCTAGCAGGTCCATGAGGCTACATCCAGCCGAGATTAACTGAAGACTTACCCTGAACATGGCTGTACTCATCATCCGAGTTGGGGGCTTGGGTGGAGTAAGAGGGGAAAAGGAGACAGCCTGAAAATGCCAGAATCCCCTGTCCTCAAGCCAAGCACTCTGCCCTTTTCTGCCCACTCTACCATGACGGACCGGATCCTCTTGGAACATCAAACAAAATGTCTACTTCCTCCCTCATGTTGTTTCTAGAAGGCATTTTGCCTACAGCAATATGAAAGCAACTAAGTATATTGCTTAATGTATAAATAATACTTACAAGCCAATTCATAAGTGGCCAACAAACCAATAAGAAAAACATAAATGTATAAATAACTCTTTGAGTGAAGAATATAATGAGCAGGCAGCTTACAGAAAAATAAATACCGACGACACATACCCATGCGTCATCCAGGAAACTTAAACCTCACCCATGAGTAATGCAAATGTAAATTAAGACAAGAACAAAATTTCATTATCTAATAAAACACAGCAAAACTTAAAGGGATATAATGGGGCGTTAGTTTGGTTGAGTATGTTGGGAAAAAGTGGCTGTCATTTGGAATACATCATAAGGAAATTTGTAATAACTACCAAAATGAAATAGAAGTATATCCCCAGACAGAAAATCACTTACAAAGCTATTTACTATGAAAATATCGTAGGAACAAAAGATGAAGTGTAATGAGTACTATCATTAGATGTAGAAATCCATAATAGTACATGTGCAGGAAATTTAGTAGAATTTAGAACACTTGCAGGGAAATGCACATTAGCTAAAGGGGGTGCATTCTTCTTCACAATTGCATGAAAGTGTGTGCTGCGCTGCTTGCTGAGGAGCAACGGAAAACGACAAGCAGATAACACAAAGACTAAGTGTATGAAATAAGTGCATTAATTATGAGATCTCAGCACAACGATGAGAACAGACACGAAGATGTAATTATAAAAGCTGCACCGATCCTTTTAAGTGCTTGCAGGTGGCAAAGAAAGCCAAACACCAGCTTGTATTTAGGAAGGAAGCTGAATAGATGTGTGAAGTTTTTAAATGTTCGTTATATCCATAGCTCCTTTGCATATGAAGATATAAAAATATTTTATCTTCAGATGGTAGAAAAGAAATTTGGAATATGGACAAGAAATCAATCCATTAAAAACCCTAGCCTCGGGGCTGAGGAGATAGCTCAGTGGATAAATTACTTGCCACACAAGTGTGAGGGCTGGAACTCGGATCTCCACAACCCACGTCAAAGCCAAGCAGACTTGGAAGCCACCTGTAACCCCAGCACTGAGAAGGTAGAGCCAGGGGACCCCAAGGGCAAACTGGCAAGCCCCAGCTTCTGTAAGAGGGGACTCAATAAAGTGGAGGGTGACTGAAGAAGATACCCAGGGTCATCTTTGGGCCTCTACATGCATGTGCACACATGTGCACTCACACCTGCGCACACATACACCCACGCACACTTGGACACACAAACACACACTCAAGCACACCGTGCACAAATGCATACACACAAAGAAAAAAATCACAGCCACAGAGGCAAGATACCTTTAGAAATGCATTATTTTCTGTGGTAAATGGGCTGATGCGGTAACCAGAAACCATGGTTCTCAGTTCCTAGAGAGACTCTTCTGGACTGTAAGGGAGCTTGGAGTTGTTACAATGAAAAATCAATGGTACTTAAGTACCATGTTATGTGAGAGCTGGTTCATGTTCCTACGAGGACTGGTTTTCCAAATGCTCTGGAAAGCTGCCTGTTTCCATGGGAGAGTTAGGGTTCTTAGCCCTGACACCCTCTGTCCTGGGGTTGGGCATGAGAATTGTGTCTTTCTATCTACCCATGCTTCCTTATTTCTGATTTCTCACCTACTCCACTGTGGAGGGTCTGTGAGGATTTCTGGTAAGGATGGCAGAGTATCAGACTCTGGTTCATTTAAGGTCTAAGAGCCAGACAGCTCAGGGTTACAGTGTCTACTGAGAATTCAGCTATCAATGCCTTCCAAAGGCAGGGTTTTTGAGGTTGATGTTTCACTGTGTGAATTATGCCAAGAGCGTTTGCAGTATGCAGTCAAGTCCTGTGAAACAGTGAGACACCATCATCCTTCTAACCAGAAGACCTGTAGGAATGAAGCTTATCTGCTGCAATGATCTTCTGAAAGGAATGCCTTTGGTCCAACTCCTTGTGTGTCAAACACCGTGAATGGGATCAGACTCCCAAGGCTCCATGGGAGTGCACACACACGCAGCTTGGCGTGCACAGAGACGGGTGGTAGCTGCCTCTTGGACTCATGCTTTCTGCTGTTTGTTTTGCCTTTGTGTTTTACAGACTGTGCGGGCGCCATCTGTAGCCATCTCTTGGCTGGCAAGTCTTCCCCATTCCAAGGAAGTAAGATTCTGAATGTGACAGAGAGAAACACACCAGACCCGACAATTCTGAGAGGTGACTCACAGCAACTGTACTCTGTGACCCTTCAAATAAGACCACTGGGGTTGCTTTTTCTACCTGATAACGGCTGTTCAGAAAACAGTCCCAAGGGCCGATTAACAATGACTTTCCTCGTTGCTGTGGCAAAATGCCCGCAAAAGCAGCTAAGGAAGGAAGGGCTTGAAGGATGGGTGGTGCAGCAGGAGGGAGCGGCACCCTGCATCTGCACTCAGGAAGCAGATGAGTCTGGTGCCCAGTTCTCTTTCTCCTTTCCTGTTAGTCCAGGAGCCCGGTCCATGGGATGGTACCATCCACATTTAAGATGGGTGCTCCCTCTTCCATTCCATTCAACCTCTCTGGAAATACCCTCAGACATACCCAGAGGTGTGTCTCCAAGGTGATTCTAAACCAAGTCAAGTTGAAAAGAAGATTAGCTACTTTATTTTTATTTTTTCTTTTGGGGCTGGAGATTAAACCTGGGCATTGCACATCCCAGGCACGTGTTCTGCCCCTAAAGCAGAACCCCAGCACTGTCTTGTTTCTTTTAATAGTGTACTTTCAAGTGCTCTTCAAGGAACCCTTCTGATTTGGTGAGTGATTCTCAACCCTGCTATATACTGGAGTCTCTTGAGGTTTTATCTACAGACACTAGCATGTTGTCCTCATTTGCTTTAATTGTTCAGAGGTGCAAAATCCACATTGATACCCCAGTAATTCTAAAGTGCCCCAGAGGTGGAGATCAATACCAGATGAACACTTAAAGACTTTCTTGTACATGTGGCAAGCCACCTAGGAATCCTGGATGAAATGGAGGTGCTTCGGTCCCTCCTAGTAGGATTCCTCCTCTCCATCAAGCTTCCGGGTGATTTGAGGCTATCAAGTGGAGAGCATACTTCAGGGCCCTCCATGAAACAAATTAGTTAAGATACCTCAGGCCAGGCCAGAGATGGCCAGTGTTCACCTTTATTCTCTTTCTGTCTCAAATGCCAGTCCCACCCTCACATTATTCATAGAAGAAAATATTATTTTGTGTACATTCTATTGTTTTCTTTTTTAATATCTCATAGCAAGAATTATCTCTCTATTCAAGCTTGGGGGATTATCTAGACCATTCAAAGCCCTTGACTGAGAACTCAGAATGATGAGTGTAGACAAGCAGAAACAAGGGTGCAGTTGCTGGTGTGAGGATCCATTTGGAATCCCAGAATTAGTATCAAATTTATAAATTAAATTAAAATCTCTGTCTCTGTCTGTCTGTCTGTCTGTCTCTCTTTCTCTGTGTGTGTCTGGGTTCAGAGGTCAACATCAGATGTCTTCCTTAGTTACTCTCCATCTTAATTCCTGAGGCGGGGTCTCTCATGGATCCTGGAGCTCACTGATTCTGCTAGGCTAGCTTGAGATCACCCTGCTTTCACCTCCTCTCATTTAAGATTATAGATTCATGCCGCCACGCCTGGCTCTTTGTGTGTGTGCACGTGTGTGTGTGTGTGTGTGTGTGTGTGTGTGTGTGTGTGTATGCCGGGGATCGAACTCAGGTCCTCATGCTTGCATGGCAAACATTTTTTTGAACGAGCCCTCACTCGCATTCCACAATTTTTTTTTTTTTTTGGTTTTTCGAGACAGGGTTTCTCTGTGTAGCTTTGCGTCTTTCCTGGATCTCGCTCTGTAGACCAGGCTGGCCTTGAACTCACAGAGATCCGCCTGGCTCTGCCTCGAGTGCTGGGATTAAAGGCGTGCACCACCACCACCACCACCACCACCACCACCACCACCACCACCACCACCACCACCACCGCCCGGCCGAGTTCCACAAATTATTTTTAAGTGGGAGACATTTAGAGTGCAGTAGATTTAGAAGGAAACCTAATTAGAGCTTCTATTTCTGAGAAAAGGTAGAGAATTCTGGAGGACAAGGCAGCCATACTTCTCTCTTTGGGACAT
Organism: Peromyscus eremicus; assembly: GCF_949786415.1. Lineage (NCBI taxonomy): Eukaryota > Metazoa > Chordata > Mammalia > Rodentia > Cricetidae > Peromyscus > Peromyscus eremicus. The sequence continues at coordinate 16,087 of NW_026738014.1, forward strand.
GCTTTTCCTTCCTACACTGTCTCATCAGAGGCTGCTGTGAAGTCACCTCTCACCCTGGCTTATCTCTGTCCCTTCTTCTCTCTTACCCTGCACCCCTCTCCTGTTCCCGGTTATTTAAAAGAATAAAATGGAATCATGTTACGTAAATAAGCATCTGTTTCACAGTTTGAAGGAAGTATTCCACTCTTCCTTCTAATAGAGCTCACAAGACTGACATTTAACAGCAAAAGGTATTTCCCCAGTTATAGAAATGGTTCATGGTTGGATCTAAATCCCAACTGGCTGGCTTCTTTGCCTTCCTCCCTCCCTCCCTTTCCCTCCCTCCACCCTTTCTCTTTTCCTTTCTGACAGGGTCCTGCTATGTAACCCAGGCTGACCTTGAACTTGGAATCCTCTTGCCTAAGTGCTACAATTACAGGTTTATGCTGACTTGGAATCAGAATTTGAGTGTTGAATCCAACAGAAATGTTTTCTAAACTGTATGCATTTGCATGAATCAATCAGAAGAAGGAAGCTGTCATGAATAAAGCATTTTTAAAAATCCATGAACTAAAATGGCTTGGTCTCTACAACTGCATTCATTTCACAGACCTTAAAAGCAAACAATTGGCTAATTAAGCCATAATGAATATGAGCTCATCTTGGCCCAGGGAAGCGTTAGATATGTTTAGAATCCAATTTCTTGGCAGTGTGCACACACGCTCACAGCTCCTCACAGCTCCTCACAGCTCCTCATAGCTGCTGCTTGCGGTATCTACCTGCAGCCCCCCAGATCTCGTGCCTTTAAAGGCAGTTCACCAGCTGTCCACCCTCACAGGTGCAGGAATTCGTCTGAGGACTCCTGTCTCTGTGGCCCTGACATGTGTCTTTTCTCCTCTCACATTTTCCATCCCTCTTCTCTTCCTTCTGCCGCAGGAATGCTTTCTTTGTTCAAGCCAGCTCAGGAGCAAAGCCTAGTCTGCTGAGCACCCTTAACAACACTCAGGAAAGGGAGTTGCTGTGAGTGCCCTAGGAACACGGTGCTCTTATCATGCTATAGGCATCCAGAAGTGAGGAACAAAGAGGGCTGTGTAGACTGTCAGTCGGCTATCCTGACAATGAAACAATTCTGGCTTCTTTTTAAGCTTCACAAATCTCCCAGGGCTAGTCCTAGTAAGAATCACCACAGCACTGGCTGCTCTGAAGCTTAATACTGGCATAGGACCACGAGATGATTAAATCAATCCAGTGTGCACTACTGTACACTACTGTATGATGAGTTGTTAGAAACTAGAGTCTATCTCTTCGTGTGTGTGTGTGTGTGTGTGTGTGTGTGTGTGTGTGTGTGTGAGAGAGAGAGAGAGAGAGAGAGAGAGAGAGAGAGAGAGAGAGAGAGAGAGAGAGAGAGAGATTTGGAAGCTTTCAGTGGACATTCTTAAGCTACAGCAAATGGTCTAACATAATAACCATGATGACATTATTAATATTGTGACAGCTAAATATTTACAAGCTTGCCATGAATCTATGCTTGTGTCAAGTTACAATTTTTAAAGTATATTTTATATTTTATGTGTATGAGTGTTTTCTGTAGATAATATGTGTACCACACGTATGCAGTGCCCCAGAGGCCAGAAGAGGGTTTCAGATGCCCTGGAACCGGACTATAGATGGTTGTGAGCCATCACTGGGTGCTGGGAATTGAACACTGCTTCTCTGTAAGAGCAGCAAGTGCTCTCAACCACTGAGTACATCATCTCATGTGGAATTCTTGTGACTTACGCCTCAGTGTCCCTTTTTTAGGAATGGAGAAACTGAGGAATGAGGTTATGGCAGCTGCTTGAGTTTAATCTGCTGGTAAGAAGCAATGATGGGGTTGGAATTTGGGCTTTACTCCCCTGTTGTCCTGTCTTGTGAATTCTTACTGTTTTAAGGGTCATTAACATCCCCAGTCAGTTGGGGTTGCTTGGAGACCCATTGATTGCACTGGGAAATTTACATGCCACTTCTCTATCTCCACCTTACGGATGAAAAGACAATGGTTTAGGTGGGTTATCTGTGCTGCCAGTGGTCAGCCCATGTAGAGCTGAGAGCAGAAATGTGGTTCAGTAGGCTTCCGTGAGAGACATTGAGTTTTCAGCTAATTAACTTCACTACCAATACCACTTCCTTTCATTTGAGCCCAGTGCTTTCAAACTGCACGTCTTACCACCTGCAGAAATAGGGCCAAACCCACAGGGCTGTCTAAGTTTAGATGAGATCAGGAGCATGCAGGATGGTATGGCTGTAGACGGGGCGTTGTAAGCTTAAATGTAGCTCTTTTTCAGATTTAGCAATCTGTGATCCTGATGGGAGGTGAATCTCTGTACTGTTTTGGAGGGAAAGTGGGCAAAAGTGAGGAAGTGATTTGTCCAAGTCATCCGTAGCCATGTTGTAGACAGCAGTGTGGACATCTCTTAACCTACATGAAGAGAGAGTCCTCATTCCTATACTCTTAACCTCTGACTTCTCTGTTTCTGCTTTTGAGTAGAAATAACTCTTTTGCCCTTCCTAGGTGCCGAGCATTACACTGAGAACTCACGGTTCACCATTTCCTTCCTGCCGTGTCTTAATCCTCCAGCAACAGTGTCGGCAAGGGTCCATGATCAACCCATTCTACAGCTGAGCAAAGTGAGGTTGAAAGGAATGACGCAATCAGCCCAAGACAGCTCCAGACTTTACCTGAATCCAAGTGATCTAGGTGCCAAGGGTCAGTGGCCGAAGACATGGGGGAAAGCGTCAGTGGGGAGGCCCCACAGTTGGACTCCACCAGCTCGCCCTGGATGTGCACGTGGGCCGAGGTGTTTGTCTGTCTCAAGGCGGCCTTGAGAGGGGCGATGTGGTTGAACTGGACTCTGGACAGGCAGCCTGTGAAGCCTGGGGTGTTGTATTTGTGAATTTCTTGGTCGATTTTCCCCGTTTCTAGAAAGAAAAGAAAGAGAAAATAAGAATCCAGGCCCATTCACTGTGTTCTGTTGGAGAACAGGCCGGTCCCGCAGTGCCTGTGTCCTGAGCTCTTTGCTCGGTTCCAGCTTTGACTGCCGTGTTTTTGGAGATGAGATATTCGGATATCCTGTGCCTCGGGGCTGCAGACTTTAATAAATGCCGTTTTGCTAGAGAACACGGGAGGGCGAGAAGAAGACTGCATTTGAGAACACAACGACAAGGACAGCAGAAGCCCTCACAGTTCTCCTGACGCTACAGGAGGTGTCCTGGAAGTTCACGGCACACACTGGATCCGACCGGTTTTCCTTCCTGTTTTCCCTGACCTCTGACTATTTTAGACGTATTACACAAATATGTCTGCTTAGCTCCCCTATTCTCTTTTAATTTCTCCTTAAGGAGCCTTTCTTTTGAAAGAAGGGAGAAAGAAGAAAAGAGACTTTCCATAGCTGAGAGTTTTGCATTTTCTTTTTCTGATGAGCAGTACGCTTGGAATTCCAAGGTTTATGGAATCTCTGTTAGTATCAGAGGGTTTGAAAGTCAGGAAATATTCCCAGTTCAGTCACAACATTCAGGTACATTTAAGAATCACCACCTTCCCCCAGTTTGTATGGTGAACATCTTCCCATACCCTCTCAGCTCAAGCCTGGGTTCAGGCAGCTCCAATGCGCCCACGTGTGGTAACTGGGCACTGTTTGTCAATCAAGGCAGAGACTGTCTTTCTTTCTGGCTTCCTATCTCTGCTTTTGGACCCAGCAGACTAATGCTGATGGAATCCTTAAGTGCTTAAGGCCATCTGACCTCACATCTCTAAACCAGAAAGATTTTTGATCTGAAAAACAAACCCCGCATTTGGTAACATCATCAAAGTCCTTGGTAAAACAGAGAAGCCATTTCAGCTGGGGATTGCGGCAGAAGGAGCCGCTGAGGTTGAAAGGAAATGGAACTCCAGGCTGGCTGTGTTATGTTCAGGGAACTGTGGGAATCTGCTGGGGCAACAGCTCGAGGCGAGACTGGGTCGGGCCTTGAAGGCCGAATTTGAATGTTTTCATTTCAGTAGAAAAAGTAAAGATGTTGAAACTTCAGAGGGCTTTTGTGGGGGCTGCGTTGGAAAGATAACTAGAGAGGCAGTGTAACAACTGTTCTGAGCAGGTGCTGGCATGACCACCCCCGTCCTCAGACCCCTGAAAGCCCTCTGGCTACAGATTCTTCTTTTTGCCACACAGCTGAGGTCAGATCATGCTGTGGACCTGGATAAAGTACCCCCCTCCCTGCTGGCTCCTCTGCTCTCCCTTCCACATACCAAAGCTGATATTACCCACAGAGAACTGGTTTTGGCTGTGTTTCTTCTGTAGAGATCTGAGTAGGGAGTGGGGAACTTTTCATTTTTAAATTTTAGTCGAGGCTTATCTGGACTTTCCTGTTTCAACCTCCCAAATATTGAGATTAAAGGAGTGAGCCACTACATCTAGCTTAGTGGACGGGGAACTCTGACTTCAGTTAAATTTCACGTGGTCCTTGACACAGGTTTTTAAACTTTAGGAAGGTGGGCTTTCCTACCACACAGACCAAAGAGAACAGTTTCAGAGCTCTCCCTATCAGAGGGCTCTCCATTTAACTTTTTAAAGACATGACCCCAGGGCCAGGGACACCACACCCTAGAGGGTGGAGGGTGCCCAGAAGTAGGCTTCTGATATTGTTAGTGGAACAGTGGTAGCAGCTGAGGCTCTGGGTCCCCAGCTGAGCATAGTGAACACTGGAGATGTGCCAGCCACATGGGCGAAGGTTTGGGGCTGATGGGGGGAGCAGGCTATGGGAGATGTTCTTTTTGCATGCTTCCCTTTTCTTTCGGACTCTTTCACTCATTTCTTCAACTTTTTTCTCTTCTGGGAAATTAGAGAAATTTCCAAAGTTCAATTCTTTTATTTTTCCTGAAAGGAGATTGAAAGATTTCAAAAATCCAAATGTTTCAAATCTGGTTGACATGGTCTTTTCTCAAGCCTCTTAGCTAGGAACAGTTCCTCTGAGTGGTGTGCGATAGATACTCTTGATTCTTTAGGATGCGATAGCCGCTCCCCGCCCCCCACACACACACCGTGGCCCAAGTGATAATAGCAACAGTACCATAGCACAGACTGAAGCAGGAGTTAGCGCTCTTAATGACACTGACTGGGAAAGACCCGTGGTAAAACTCCAAGCTGGTCACATAAACATGAAAACAGAGAGAGCATCATTTATTTAATAGCTGGCAGGATACCGGCTCAGTGACTAGCAGTGTTGGTCAGGGCTAGTCGTCAGCAGACGAGCCAAGGGCAGTGGTTAACAGAACAAGGGAGACATGGGCAGAGAGCAGCTCCAACATGTGACTACTGCTCTAACTGAAGGAGTAGCACAGGAACAGCATACAGTTTCCTGGCTGGGCCAGTGGGACAGGCACAGAGCATTAGGCCCCCATCGTCTCAGCTAGGATATGGTCAGAGACCTGACCAGTCTCCATGGAGACCGCCTCTTTTCCTATCCAGTCTCTGCCACTGCTGTAGGAAGCGCCTGGAGTGCAGCCTTGTGGTCCTTCTCTCCCTTCAGACGCCAACTCTCCTTTGAGAGAGTCATTCTCACTCGTCTCAGTAAACCTGCCTCGTTGTTGTCCACATCGTTAGTCTTCGTTGACATGAGATAAAGACTGGGGAGCCACTGCCGCAGATTGACATTTGGTGACTACTGACGGTCCTGCAGCCTGGTCCCTAGGTCAAGCCTGTCTGGACCAAGAGATGCCTCCTTTATTCTCAAAGAGCTGCATCACTGCTATGTTCTAAGGTTAGACCATGGGTGGGGTTCTATGCTGGGCTGTTTTAATATAGTTTCTTAGCAAATTTCCTTGAAGTTCTGCTAGTGTGTATATAGAATGTGCTCTAAAGGCCTGTGTATGTGAAAGCATGGCCCCCTGACTGGTAACCCAGCCCAACTGCCATCAGAGTCTTCATCCAGCAACTGATGGAAACAGATGCAGACCCACAACCAGACATTAAGCAGAGTTTGGGGAATCCTGCAGAAGAGGGGGAGAAAGGATTGTAGGAGCCAGAGGGGTCAAGGACACCACAAGAAAACCCACAGAATCAACTAACCTGGGCTCATAGGGGCTTGCAGTCTGAACCGACAACCAGGGAGCCTGCATGGGACTGACATAGGCACTCTGCATATATGTTACAGTTGTGTAGCTTGGTCCTCTTGTGGGACTCCTCTTGTGGGAGCAGGGGCTGTCTCTGACTCTTTTACTGGCTTTTGGGACCCTACTCCTCATATTGGGTCACCTTGCCCAGCCTTAATACATGGGGAGGTGCTTAGTCTTACTGCAACTTGATAAGCCATGTTTTGTTGATATTCAAGGGAGACCTGTCCTTTCCTAAACAAAAATGGAGGAGGAGTGGATTGGGGGTGGGGGTGGGAACAAGGGGTTGAGGTGGGGGAGGGGACTAGGAGGAGAGGAGAGAGGAGAAACTGCAGCCAGGGTGTAATATATATATATATATATATATATATATATATATATATATATATATATATATATATATATAGAGAGAGAGAGAGAGAGAGAGAGAGAGAGAGAGCGTTGTCCCTAGCCTATTGGGAGCAGAAGTGACCTTTAGGAGGAAGTTAGGTCATTGGGGGCGTCCTTGAAGAGATATTGGATGCTGTCCTTCTCCTATACCCTCCACACTCACTTCTTGGACCACAGAATGAAAAGACTTTCTCTACCATGTGATCCATCATGATTTGCTGTGTTCCTTCAGGTCCAAAATGATTGGGTCAAGTGACAACATATTGAAAGCTCTGCCACTAAGAGCCAAATTAACCTTTCTTCCTTCTAAAATGCTTCACCCCAGGCATTTGGTACAGTTACAGAAAGCTGACCTATATTGTATTAGTTACTTTTCTTGTTGCTATGATCAACCAGCAACCAAGCAGGAAGCAATTTAAGAGAAGAAGGGATTATTTTGGTTCATAGTTTGAGGGGTTACAACCCATCATGATGGGGAAAGCAAGGTGGCAGAGATGAGAGAGAGCTGGTTACACTGTGTCCCTGGTTAGGAAGCAGATGACAGACATAAACTTGGGCGGGACTAAAAAACATCAAGGCCTTCCTTCAGCCAGGCCCAATTTCAAAACCCTCTCCCACCTGGGGACCATGTGTTCAAACACATGAGCCTATGGAAACCATTTCATATTTAATAGACACAAACCATCTGGGTTGGATAGGATCAACCCCCACTTCACAGATGAACAAACAGAGGCTCATTTCCATTTCTGCTGAAGCCTTTGCCAATGAATACATGGTTATGTTTCCCATAAGAAATAGGGAAGACAAATGATTTGTGTTAGTCTCAACTTTCTAAAAAAGAAGTTTGATTTATATCTGTGTAGATTATTTGTCCACTCTAGTCAGAGGCTCCATAGAAATGATATGATGAGGCTTATAGAAAAAACTCAGATGGCTTTGAGAACTTCATTAGCACTCAAGTCAACAACGCGATTTTCAAAAATGAGGCTAGCTGCTGTCAGAGCCTGTGGCTCTGATGTCACGGACAACTCCAGCAAGTTCTGAAAATGCTTGTCTAAACAAGTCTTTCTCCCTCCCTCCCTCCCTCCTTCCCTCCCTCCCTTGCTCTCTCTCTTTGCATGTGTATGAGAGAGAGAGAGAGAGAGAGAGAGAGAGAGAGAGAGAGAGAGAGAGAGAGACCTAAGCAAGCATGCTACACTGAAGTACATCCCTAGCCTCAGGCTTTTTTTTATATATATATAGTCTCACTATGTAGTCAAGACTGGCCTTGAACTTACTTCCCCTCTCTCAGGCAAGTGCTGGGATTACAGATGTGCCCCATCATGCCCCATAAGATTCCATATTTCTCAAGAATATTAGATAGTACAGCATATCTGTCACTTTAGCACATCTGAGTTTGTTACAATTAAATTATGTTAAGTGATAAAATTCACCAGATGTCTCATACTGGAATCATACATGAAAATATGTATGATTACACATGGCAAGATGCTACTTTGTGCATGCAGATGCCTTGGCCAATGCAGTTCCTGGGGAAAAAATCTGCTTTACAGAATGCAGATTAGAAATGCAGTGAGTCACTTCTGGAATTAAATTGTCAAAATATGATTAGTCCTCTCATTTCTTATATTTAAAGTGGTTTGGGGTATGGAATATAGTCCACTTAAAATATCAGGGCAATTCTTCTCGAAACTTTAAAGTGAAATAAATGCTCACAAGAGTCCTCTGGGGGAGCAGCAGGTGCATTAGTGTGCATTAGCCTGCATTTTCTGCTTTCTGTCACTCAGTCACTGCGTACCAGTGACAGGCAGGAGGGTCAGGAGAAGTGAAAAGAAACAGGGGCCCTGAGCAGGAAACACAGGGGAAGAAGCAGCTCCACAGGGGGTAGAATGTGCTGGAAGCTCAGGGACACATGTGAGCATCTGTCCCAAGGGCATTAGATAATGTTTCCCAGCAGAGATTTCTCCTTTTCCTCTGAGGGCTTTGATTCACTTACATATTTTTCCTGGGTTTCCCATAGGATCTACTCACACACGATTTTATTGGCTTTTAGACTTTTAAATTTCCTATAGATTTTCTTTCTATCCTTTAGTGGGAGGGATGTGATTATATGAAAACAAAACAAAACAAAAACCACTTAATTGTTTACACTTTTACTGACCAGAGCCGAGAGATCTTACTGTGACAGTAATGTCTGACTACCTGTAGATATCTACTGTGTGGTCCTGTCTGTGGGAGCTGCTGTGAAAGTCGCCCTTTTTAGGATATGTGGGTTCCAGGCAAATGGCCATCCTCTTTCACAGCCCTAATGGGGTTCACAATTGTCCCACAGAAGCCATAGGAAGAGCTGGTCCCAAAGTACTGTCTGCTCTTCCCTCTGTTCTGGGGTGGAATGTGTCCCGCTGGAGACAGTGATTTTGGCAATTCACAGACTGGGAATTAATACCATCCAATTAAATGGTGAGATGTTATTCTCTTCTCAATTCCCATTAGATTTTCAAAAAGAAGGTCCCAGGGCTGGGATACACCACTAATACTTAATATTGTTTTCTTTCTAACAGAGAGATTGGACATCAGACCTGGATCCCATGGAAGGCCATGGTACCAAATTTCATTGTATTTCCATAGCATATATTTTTGCCATTATCCCAACTGGGACAGCATGCAATACTAGTAATTTCATATCATGGTAGCTTACAAAATTTTCCTTTTGATAGTTTCTTTCTTTATTATAGCAACATATTTAAATTAAGATTGTGATTCCATTTAAAGGGAAATATGAGTAATTAATACTCAAGGAGGTCATCAGAAATGGTAACAATATAACTGACAATGGTTAAAATTATGACATAGGTCCTCATATGATTTGGGGGAACAGTGTTGGAGAGGAACTTGCTGCCCCCTATAAGGTTTAGTAGCCTCTCTTCTACTGTTATGGACCCCACCTTCTCCCTCCCCCCACACTCAGAACCTGCCATTGCCCATCACTTCAGAACAGCACAGGCCCTGGGCTCTCAGAAAGGGAGTTTGTAATGGCTTCCTCTAAGATTCTACTCCATTCTAGCTACTTGGCCCAGGCATATTCTTTCTCTCTTGGATGGGCCAGATACCTGATTTGGACTCTAATAGACAAAAGCTTTTTAAGATTAAGAACTGAATGTCATAGCTCTGTGTTCCCCAAAGGCTCTAAAATAAATGTCTTCCGTAAAGACATTTGTTTGGTTGTGTAAGGATCAGGTACAGGGGAATTAAATATCATCCAACTAACTATAGTCAAGATTTGTTGCTTTGTAAGGTACAGAGAGGGAGAACATGGCCTTAAAAAAGGAGGGAGAGACAGTGTATGTAGATGAAACACAACAGTGTATATTATTTGCAGAGGTATCATTATCACTTAGAAACTGGTCTATCTCACTGAAGATGGTCTTATCTTTTACAGATTGTATTGCACTGATATCAACACCTATGGATTAGTGCTATGTATCCACCACTCTCTACACACTCCATGGGCCTCCAGCACAAGGCTCTGAGTTTATGGTACACAGTAGACTAAGTGGGATGAAGGTTTGAGATCATTGCCCGGGGAGGTTTTTCATAGTTCTTGTAAAATCAGACTGAAATGAGATTGGAGAGCTGTCCCCTGATTCCGTTTCCCGTCACAGGAAGGGTGCTGCTCAGCCAGCCCGTTCCAAGAGCTGATGCTAATGTCAGGGCTCAGCTTCTGGTCCACTCAGAGAAGAGCTGCAGATGGGTTCATTAGGTGGGACACAAGTTTTCCCATTCTAGCCTCATTTGTCTGTAGATGTGTGGACAGGAGCTTGGTTAGGTCAGTGGAAGGGATAACCAACTCCCTTCTCCCATTCCCTGGAGCCAAGAACATTAATCCCAAAGAGCAAATAAAATCCAACAAGCCTCCTCCTTCAGCTCTAATGCAATCAAATGATAAGCAGCAGGCAGGGCAGGGCAACGCTGGCTGCTAGCTTGTGCCAGGCTTCTGTTCTGACAGGCTACATCTTTTCATCACTGTCTTAGGGACCCGCTGGCTTTCCAAAGATGCATGACCAGAATTAAATCCACATACATAATTGATGCGCATTATTATGTACCATGACATTTATTAATCCCTTAAGAAAGACGCTAATGAAATCTCATTGTCATTATTAGATGCTTTGCTCTCTTACAAAGGGAGGCAGGTCTAAAATGCGCAGGTGTGATTTAAATAGCTCTTGACCTATAACACCGGCTTGCCCGATGACAAAGAGGCAGAACGCGGAAAAGCTGAATCTGTGTTTCTGTTTCAGTGTCTGCTGCATGCTGGCTTGTGGCTCTTGGTCTAAGGATTAATGAAACAAAACTGAGGGTGTTTGCTTTCTAAAGGCAACGGTAAAAAGAGACGCCTTCATGTGAAAATGTTAGCCACCTATCCTAATGTGTGATAATGTTAAGGACAGCACTTTTATTTGTACCCATTTATCACAGTTCCTGAGTTTCAGGGACATTAAATAAATTGGAATTGTCATTTCCATCCCTAAAATCTAGCCTGAAAATAAAAGGTTTATTATGATTAATCTTAGAATGTAGTTGTAATTACTCAACATCAAAAACATTGTGGCTGAGAGGAAGTATGACTCCTAACATGTTTCTAGACACTAGACATTTGGTGTCATGAAGGCCACAAATTAAAAAGATGGATTATCTACCATTTTCCTGGTTATTTCAAAGTTGTAACGCATAAACTAGCAAGCCT